>NC_143257.1:3961710-4263026 GCF_984573655.1 Nuphar pumila | reverse complement strand
CCGAGGAGGAGAACCGGACCGTGATCGCGGTCATCGGCGCGATCCCGCCGCTGCTCTGCCTCCTCGGCCCGGCCGGGGGCGGCGACCTCGCCGCCGCAGAGGACGGGGCCATGGTGCTCTACTACCTCTCCCTCCAGCAGGCCAACAACACGAAGATTATCCGGGCGGGCGCCGTACCGATCCTAGTGAGGCGCGCGAGGGGCTCGCCAGGCCCCGGCGGCGTCCAGGAAGACGGCAACCTCCGGGCGCGGTGCTTCATGATACTGTACAACATCTCGGTGGTGGAGGAGGGGCGGAGGGCGCTGCTCCGCTCCGAAGCGCTCGCCGTCGCGACAGAGGCCGTCGAGCGGGCGACCGGTGCCGGGCCGGTGGACCAGCACGCGCTCGCGCTCATGGTGAAAATGGTGGGGAGGGGGGCCGCGAGACTCGTAGAAACCAGTGCCGATTCCGCCCTCCTCCGGTCGGTGAGGAGGCTTGCCGCCGTCGCCACCGGCCGGACCAAGGAGAAGGCCTCCGCGCTGCTCAGGGTGCTCAAGGAGGCCCAGGTGGCAGGGATCGATGGTGGTGGTGGTGGTGGTAGCGTCGGCGGTGGGTGGGAGGTCCCGACACCGCCGCGGGCCAACTTCGCCGGATGGCGCAGCTCCCCCGGCCCCAATACAACCCGCTTGTGACCTGAGACCGGTCCACGCCAGCTCTCGAATGCGTATGAAAAGCGTTTTGGAGATTTTCTTTTTTTTTATTCCTTTTATTCATGGATTTGTTCGATTTGTTGTATCGATAATTTTTGTGGGGTTTTTTTTTTTGTTATGTTTCTGGTTTCTTGTATAAAAAAAAGATATATGTATATGAAAGGTTATTTTAATTTTTTGATGACAAGAACCCTTGCGTAGAATCGGGTCTCTTAAGGGTATGTTTGATGGCTTGTATGAGATTGAACGAAATTAACAAAAAAGAACGAAATAGACATTGATTCTAGGGGTGGCAATCGGGTACGGTTGGCGGGTCGACCCGACGGGTTGACGGGTCAGTATACTTGAACCCGACCCGTTTAATAAACAGGTCAATTGTGGCAAACACGAGCCCGACCCGTCAACCCATTTAATAAACGGGTTGGGTCGGGTCAACGGGTTGGCGGGTTGGCGGGCGGGTCGGGGTCGGGTAAACGGGTTGACGGGCGAGTCGGGTTCGGGTAAACGGGTTGACCCGCCCGCCTAACCCATTTATTAAAGAGGTCAGCCGAGTTGGCGGGTTGGCATACCCGTAACACAAACCCGACCCGTTTAATAAACGGGTTAGGCAAGTCGACTCATTTATTAAACGGGTTAGTTTAAGCCAAACCCGAACCTGCCTAAGAGTCGGGTTGGTGGGTCGTGTCAGGTTTTGCTACCCCTAATTGGTTTTGTTTGTTCCGTAACAATTGTTCCAAGTCCAACGTTTGTTTGGACCATACTTAAATGCTATGTTTCAAATGTTTGTTGTTTGATGAAGATATGCAAACAACTTGGACAATCATCGATAATGGGGTTAAATTACTTCATTTTGGATCGTATGACCCAATCCATCCATCATTTTACATGTTTTAACAAGTTCATTATGGTTTTTTGCCGGGATATGGATCCAATTACGAAATTATATCTAAAATCATGATTTTTTGCTCTAAATATGAATCTCGACTGAGATTTTTGCCCCGAATATAGATTTTTGCTCCAAATATAGATCTCAAATTGGATTTTTGCTCCAAATATGGATCTCAAATTGAATTTTTGCCTCAAATATGGATCTCAAATTGGATATTTGCTTTGAATATATATTTTTGCCTCGAATATGGATTTTAAATTGGATTTTGGTCCCGAATATGAATCTCAAATTAGATTTTTGCGCTGAATATGGATCTTTAATTGGATTTTGCCCCGAATATAAATATCAAATTGGTTTTTGTAAGATTCATATTTAAAGTTAGACATTATAGACTAACAAATGAATATCATGAATGGGACAGAAACTTCAGCACCATGGAAAACTTTCAGGCCAGAAGAAATAGTTTGGAAGGGGTGAAAACGCTCGTTGAAACAATGCATATTCAACTCATACCCGTTGGGTTGTTAGCTGATGATGGAAATTTGGCAAGGTTTAGCAAAGTTTAACCGGCAGACTTGCAAAACAGCATTTGTTAGCCAATCAAAATATAGGTTTTATATGCCTTTTTAACCATTAAACGTGCAGAATGCAGTAGATGGAAGGATGCAAAACATCAGGTCAATAAAATTAGTATTTGAATGCATGATATCAGAAAAACATTAGAAAAAAAGGCTATCCTTCCAAAATTGCTGCAATTTGAGCAATCTGGAGAGGCCTTTCAACTGCATCCTATACTTTGGTATGGTCGGATTCATACAAAGTTATCAATGTTAGATATAAAACTTGAAGCCTGCAGAGATGGATAACTAGTTATAAACATCAACAAGAAAAACCATGTACAAATATATTAGAAAATGAAAGAGTAATCATTATGCCAAAAACAAAAGGAACATCAATTTGGATGATTTTCAACAAAAAAAATCAACCTTCCACTTTGATGAATACAATCAAGGAAAACAGGAAATTATAGCTTTTGGAACATATGCAGCATCATGGGCAGACTATAACTAAACCAACCATACTTAGCGGGAGTTACAACCTACAACTACCTATCAGTATATAATGATAAGTCAATTTTAGGGAAATTTTAACATTAACTACCACAGAGATGATTGTATTCGAACTTATGTTGCTACCTTGCATCCTCTGCTTGTGGTACACATGAGTCCCCATTGTGTGTAACATCCAACTTGAGGGGATAAAGATATTTGCAAGAAAACCCACTCAAGTATTTCTCTTTCACTTGCAGCATCTACCCACAAAAATGGACATTTTAAGTGCCTAGTAGATTGCCAGCTTACAAATGAATAACTTAAGGTGCAATTTTAGATTAGCTCATATGATGGTTTTTACTTCTCTTTCAGACATATCACTGTTTCGTCTATCGCATTGCCTCCAAGGTTTTATTATGGCTCTTCAAGAGACCATTTTGTAGAGGAAAACGAAATAATAGAGAAAAGAGTTTACGACACAAAATCAAGACACTGAACACGAATCGAGCTCGAAATCAGCTACTCCGATTCAAAACCAGCAGATCTCAAGATCGATTGATGCTGGTTTAGCACAATCGAGTCTATCCGAGCTAAATTACAAAAACCACATTAAAAAATACCAATATATATATATAGAGAGAGAGAGAGAGAAATGCGTTGCTAATCCATAGCAATTTTAACAATTAGAACAACAAACAAAAAACATAAAAAAAAAAGAATATGAAGGATTTACCATCTGGCTAAGATGGTCCAGTTGTAGAGCGAGAGGTATAGACGCCAGAGGGCCAAAGCGAAGCCCGCCATCAACACAGCTTCCTTAGAGAGTAGATGGCGAATCGGAGAAGAAAATGGAGTGGAATCGAGGTGGATCTAAGGTTTTTGAAGAATGGGAATCGGGTGGATTTTTCCTCCTCCTTGTTATTGAGTGAGATAATTGGGGGGAAATTTTAGGGTTTTAAAGAAGGGGAGAGGCAGAGGAGGGTTTTAAAGAAGGGGAGAGGCAGAGGAGAGCATGTTCTCATTGATCTAAACATCCCCACCTCCATTAACGGCATCATAAAAAGCATTCAATCCGGAAAATGAGCAACCCATCTTCTCCCTAGATTTAACCCACTACGGTAGGCCGAACGATCAACCTTGCCGGTGCTGCCGCCCCTCCAAAGAGTGAACCCACCACGGCCGGCCGAACGACTAAGCCGCGATCTTCCGGCGAGATTGGTTGGGTGGTGGTGCTGAGTGGAGGTGGATCAAAAGAGAGAGAGCTGGTGCCCCTCTGCCTTGCTCAATCGATGGAGAGAAGCATCGACGGGTGCGGCAAGCCCGTCGATGCATTTTTTTATGTTCTTTCAGTTCTTGTTCTTTTTTTAACGGGGGGAGGGGTTGAGCAAAAATTATACATCAAAATGAACGTAGCGGACGCGAAGAACGTCGTCGGCCGCATCCAACGTTTGTTGAAAATCGTTGTTCCCAGCGTGATTTTCATCTGAATCACGCTGGAAGCGCGCATCACACATAACCTAAAGGACCTACCTCCCTGCAAGGTAAACTCTCAGTGAGGTCACCGACACCCAAACCCTTATGAAGCTCACTAGTTAAAGGCACCCACACACTAGTGAGAGTAGAAGCTGGGACGAAAAGGTGATGCCTTATTTGTCCGCTGCCACTCCACGAGAGGATTTAGGGTTTAAGGTTGTTTTCTTTTCTATTTGTGATATAAAGGCAGTGTAGAGTGCACAGTAATGGTTGGAGAATTGTATGGGGTTATAACTCTCATAGTAGGTAGGGTCATACACCAACTTGCCCTTTCATAGGGAATAAGTTCAGGGGTAGGCATGGGTGGGCGGTCGCCCATCCTAGAATTAGAAACCGAGTCAGGAAAAAAAATTTGGACACGTATTAGACATGTGTCGAACACGTGTCAGACACATGTCGAGGGTGCTCCCTTAAGTCAGAAGCATGCCATTGAAATGAGGAGCTCTGTATTTGCTTCAGTGAAACGATCATTCAACTCTTGAAGTTGCAAATCAATAATAGCATAAAACACATCAATACGATAATGATGCAATGTGGTGATCTTTTCAACCTTATATCTTGGTCGTCCTTGAGGTGTATATGACTCCCCTAGACCAGGAATCAGAATATCAAATCTCTTACAAAATATGGACACTTTGTTTATGAGAGAGTCTCATCCATTGTCTCTTAGACCTTGAAGGCACTATTTTGATGTAGTGACTAAACTCATAGCATTCACAATGTCTTGATCTTTTCGCTGAAGTGCTTGTGAACGGTCATCAGTTATTCTCAAAACTTTACACATCAAATGTAAGCAAAAAATAAATTCAAAATCTTGCAACTGATGATATAAAACAATTGCATCTGAATTTTTTCCTAAATATGTATCTTCTGCAATGAAATCTAACACTTGAATAACAGAAGAATACATACTGAGTAAATTAACTAAAGTATCGTAATGAGAACCCCACCGAGTATCACCAGGTCGTTTGAAATTTATTTCTTGATTTAATCCTCGTTCTGTTTCAAGTTCACCCAATGCAAGTGCTTTAGCAATTCGCATAAATTCTGCTTCTTGAATAAACTCAGATCTCTTGCATGAAGTGGAGAAAAAAGTTGACAACCTGCCTAATATATTGAAAAACACATCAAGCAATGAATTTTTTTTAGAAACACCAACTAATGCCAATTAAAGTTGATGTGCAAAACAATGAATATAATATGCAGATGCATTTTCATGTAATATAAGACTTTTCAATCCATTAAAATCCCCTCTCATATTACTTGCTCCATCATAACCCTGTTCACACAAACTTGATATGCTTAATTTATTCTTACAAAATGCTTCTTCAACTGCTTGTTTGAGTGACATAAAACTTGTTTTAAGAACATGCACAAGAGTAAGAAATCACTCAACCACTCGACCTTTTTCATTAACAAATCATAAAACAATAGCCATTTGTTCTTTAGTTCATACATCACGAGAATCATCAAGTAAAATAGAAAAAAAGTATCTCCAAGTTCCATGATAATAGCATTTGTGGTTTATATAGAAGCAACCTTGACAATATCCTTTTGTATATCAAGAGATATCGATTTGTTATTTTCTAGACCACTTTTCAATACAACTTTATTTATGTCATCATTGATCTTTACAAATATCTTCAAAAACTCAATAAAATTTTCTCTATTAAGAGATTCTTCAACTTCATCATGTCCTCGAAATGTCAATCCTTGACTTAACAAGTATTTGATTACATTAACAGTTGCCCAAAGGCGAAGTCTATATTCATCTTTCTGTCGAACACTTTATTTATAAAGTATAACATCAATATGTTGTTTTTGTTGCATCAAATTTTGACACTTCATTCGTGCTGAATTGTGAAAACTGCTAGAGCTTTCAACATGTTTATCAAACCTCTTCTTGTCTTTCCAGTTATCAAATCCTTCATATACGAATGCCTCTGCACTAATCTTCTCTGTGCTTTTTGGCCTGAAAAGGTAACACTGCAAACAATATGCTTTATGCTTACTTGTACTATACTCCAACCAATCCTTATACTTATCATACCAAGCTGGAATGAACCTTCATTTTTGGTGGTTTGGTTGAAACGTATAATCTCGAGGTTGACAAGGACCTCAGATCATATATGCTCTATAAACATTATCTTAGATATTAGGATGATAACAGAAATAGAAGGACAAAGTGCAGGGTCTGCAGGTAACTCTGATTCATCAATTTCTGTTTTGCTTATTTTCTAATTTGGTTTTCCTTCTTGAGTTACAAAAGATTTATCAATGATTAGCCTTTTCATTATAAACTTATTCATTCTTATGCAATGAAAAAAATAAGATAATGTTCTATGAGCCAAATCTCATTGCAAAAAAGGATCGAGTAAAATAAAAATGATAATCTTCTATGAGGCTAGTAATATGCCGCTATGCTTAAAATGTTAGTAATATGCCGCTAAAAGAATAAATGCGCAAGCATAAGCCAAGCCTTAATTTATCATCGTATGATCATACGAAGGGGCTCGGTTCCCTGCTTGTAGGCAGCAGAGGCTCTCTGCCTGCAAGCTGCAGAGACAGGGAGCAAGGGCTCCCTGCTTGCTAGGACAAGGAAAGCAGGGGAGGGAGAAGAGACTCCTGTCGAGCCTGCCATAACAGAACAGGGGGGCGCACCCCCCCCCCCCCGCTGGAAAGGAGAAAGACATAGGCTCCACCCCTGCCGACAACAAGAACAAGAATAAGGCAGAGGGGCAAAGCCCCTTGCCGACAATCAGAGGAGGCAGAGGAAGCAGATCCCTTGCCGACAATCGAGGGACAGGGGAGCAAAGCCCCCTGTCGGGAAGGGCTCGCAGAAGCAAGGGGGGTGAAGCCCCCTGCCGGAAAACAACAAAAGAGGCATGTGTGTGTGTGTGTGTGTGTGTGTGTGTGTGTGTGTTACCCCCTATCGGGAACCAGGAAGAGGGCAGAGGATGCTTCACCCCCTGCCGAAAAACATAAGAGGGAAGGGGGGGCCGCGCCCCTCGCTGGGAAACAAGGGAACAAGGGGTGGAGCCCCCTGTCGGGAAACAACACAAGGTAGGGGGGGGGCGCAAAGCCCCCTGCCGAACAACATCAAGAGGCAACCCCCCCCCAAAGCCCTGCCGACCACACCCACTAGCAGACCGTGACCTGTCGGAAAATAGAGCGACAGGCAGGGGCTTCATCCCCTGCTGATCGACTAGAAAAACAAGAGAGGGGGTAGGTTACCTGCGACGGTCGACGACTGGCGATGGTCGCCGACGAAAGGAAGATGACGAAGGAGGAGGAAGGTCTGATACCGGTGGCTCGCATCGCCGAAGCTTGCAACAGAGAGGGAGAAGCTCAGAGGGGGGTACCGCGGGTTCACTGAAGGGAGGCCGGTGGCGCAGTCGCCGGTGGCTGCAGAGCACGGGAGAGAAGCGCTGACGAATGTGGTCGCCGATGACAGATGGGGAACGGAGGGGCGAAGCAGAGGAGTGAGGGAAAGTGGTGAGGGTTTTACCACTCGGCCCTTTCGTCCTGCATCTTTTAAAGATGCAGGCTCTCGAATGATCGAGAGCCCGGATACATAATTAGACTTGAAAATCAATTGGATGTATATATTGCAGAAATGCGAAACAGTGATCAGTTTTCAAGTTTAAAATCTTTAGCAGATCTAGCAGAGATGATGGTAGCAACTCAAAAGCACATTATATTTTCTCATGTGTATCTATTGATTAAGTTGGCATTAACTTTGTCAGTTGCAACGGCAAGTGTTGAAAGAGCATTTTCAGCTATGAACAATATCAAAAGTCGTCCACGTAATAGAATGAGAGATGAATGGATCAATGATGCTTTGGTTACTTACATAGAGAAGGAGACATTTGATACCATCAGTGATGATGCAATTATGAATTGTTTTCAAAATATAAAAAAAAAAATAGAAGATGTCAATTGTAAAAATTTTATAAATTTAGTTGCTTGTATTTCTTAAGTGAATAATCTTTATTTTAGTTTAAAAGTATAATTTAAGGTATAATTTAAGGTTTTATCTTATTATGTTCATAAATTTAGTTGTTTGTGTTTGTAACAATTGTTATTTTAATTCAAAGGCTTATTTAAGTTTTATCTCTCCACGAGCTATTGTTCTTCCAGCAAAAAATTTCTGGCTCTGCCACTGGTCTGAATAAATGGATCGTCCTTCAAGACCATGGCATTGTCCCCGAGACCCGAAGTCTGCCCACCCAACGAAAAACTTCTGGCTCCGCCACTGAGAGGATCCTTTCCTCTTGCAAGACTGTCTTACTGAGTTCCCATATCCAGCACTCTCCTTGCCCGATCCTCTAATCCGACTGAGTTTATGTGTAAGTTTGGATTGGTTTCGAGCATTCAGAGGTGGGATCGATCCATCCTCCATTAGGGACGTGTGGTTTTCACAGATGAGGTTGAGAACCATATTAGGGAAACCTGGTGGAGGGTCTAATTGAGGTTCAACCAGAACAGGGAAAGACGTTGGTAATTGTGTCCTGCTCCAGCGTGTCCTCTGTGACAGTGTCTACCTCCATGCCTCCTTCCTTCTTCTCCTCTGCCAGCTTTTGTGTGTGCATCAATTCAATGAGAAAGACGGTTGGTAGTATTGTTGTCCCGCCTAATGTCGTCGGTGAATCTTTCCCAACTCCACCATTGTCAGTTTAACTTACTCGCCTGTAAGCAACCCACGAGCCTTGAGATGAGCCTACAGTCTATTTTCCGATGCCTTCCACAGGTTCTAATGCTTCCTCTGCCCCTTGCTTTTCTGAAGGCTCTTCTTAAACCAGAATCTCAAATTGATTGCCTGTGTTATTTGTCTGCTTCCTTAGATCTTCTGCGTGACCACCTCAACACCTTCACTTGCATCCAACCCTACAAGCATTTCATCTTCTTGGGTTGGTTTAATTCAAGTATTTTGCTATATCCTTCTAACGAGTGTGAGAGAGACCCACATAATGCATAGAATTTTATCGAGCTTTCATAAACCACCTCTTGGTGGTAAGAGATTCTTCCTTCAATTTCTATCGTTATCATTGGCTTAGGTTGAAAGTCAAGAGGAACCTCCATTTTGATGCGAGCAAACTGACATCTTACACAAGTCTTTGTATAAGAATCAGTCCCTGCAAACTCGTCTCCAAGATCTGAAGAAACGCCCTAAAAAATATCTTCCGACTATAGTTCGAGGGAAAGATTCGACAGCTGAAACCATAAGGGAATCGTCGATAAAACCTTCAGGCAGATCGGGGAACCAAGTTTCAACCGAGTAGTAACCAAGGTTTTACATGCGTCCCTGCACTACCCTTTGCGATTGATGATTCTGTAGCGGTCCTCCTACTGCACTGATATCACAAACAGACCATCCTTGAAGGTGGAGAATAGTCTACCTTTCATAGGAGGCCATTGTTCAAGGAGAGATTCGAACATATAGTGATATGACATCTGCCTCTCTCTGAAACCTCCAGAAAATCCAACGATTGCCGTCCACTTAGAGCGGCTCTAATAACTTCGCATATCTACTCGCTGGGATCCTGTTAATGGGCATACTACTGCTGGATTCAGCATTAACAACTATGGCCGGTTTATCCACCTCACCTTCCCGACCCTCCACTACTTTCACCCATGAATAGATGCCCTGAGAGCGATTACATTGATCACAGTGGTTTATAGTGTTTACTGATCCTATTAATGGAAATGGGCACACCCCTGGGATTGATGCAGAGCTTTCTAAGGGAGGCCAACCCCCTCGGTACAACCCACCTTCACGGGTCTTGCAACCTGGAGGTAAGGTTGTGATAGGCCTTCTTCAGGAGGGGGTCTACTCTCATAATTTTCGTTAAGCTCTCTCGTTTATAAGGAAGAGATACAAGATGGTAGTTTTCACCTCTTAGGTGGCCGTTACTCAGCTGTCATGGGACTTATCGATTTTCTCTTTAAGAAAAAAAATTTGATAAACAGTTTTACCTTTATACTTATCCAATTGAAGTGTTCAAATGTGTTTCATTTAGTTAAGGCCCTCTACCGAATGGTTTCAAGGGTTGGAGAGAGAGAGGGGATGATGGGAGTGAAGAAGAAAATGGGTGATGAGAGGGAGGTTATCAACTACATACTCCGGAGGATGTAGTTGAAAAAGGCCCATCTCCATTCTCCACTCCTGTCGCCCTTCTCATCTCTCAAAACCTGGCTTCCAAGACCCAAGCAGTGGGATGGGGCCTAGACCATAGTCTAGGATCAAATCCCATAAGTGTCATCCCCTGCATAAGCCAAAGTTTGGCGACTCCTTTGGGTTGAGGGGTAAGCCCTCAGAGTTTTAAGCCAACCGTAAGTAAGGCAAGCTGAGCTAGCGCAGCTAGGTCTCTGCACCTGAAGCGGTTTCTCCAACAACAACAACTACGCCTTCATCCCAAAACAATTGGGGTTGGCGATATGAACCAACAAAGAAAATCATTCTGGGTCTTCCACATGAATCCTTCTCCTTCATTCATTTCTATCCAATGCCATGTCCTGGGTGAGGTTCAAAGCATTCATATCCTTTCCTATCACCTCCATCCATGTCTTCCTAGGCCTACCCCGACCTCTTTTAACTAAGTAAAAAAAACCTGGCTTCCAAACATCAATGAGGGTAAATGGGATAATGTAGTATTCATTAACTCCCCATCTCCCCTCCCAAACAGAGCCTCGTCCTTACCCAGTAGTTTATATCACTAAGGGGCTGCTGTTTCAGTGCTTTTTGTGGGAACTGCAAGAAAATAGCCCATACAAAAAATGAGCCATTTTCTTGCAACAGGTGAGGCAAATGGTTTCACTTTCGTGGGGGCAACAGTTGGCTGCGAGTGTTCAAATGGATCAATTTTGTGGGATCCTTGATCCAAATCTAGCACATTATTCATCATTTGAATTTTCAAAGATCCGGATGTAACCGAAATGGGTACCACCTTGCGTGAAGGGACTCTTGAATTCAGATTCGGGTTAGCATCTTTGCAGGATCTACATTCAAATCCATATTAAATCCGATCTGTTGACAATTTTTACATGTAAATTCCCTGTTTATCCATGCATTGTCAAGTAAATCCGATTGTATGGATGCCTTTACTATGATTTAACAGGAGAAATCATGTTTCACATCTTTTAGCAATTCGGATCTGAAAAAGTCGTACCAATAGTTGTGATTTGATACCATTTGAAGCATCCTTTTTTTTTCGATATTCATGTGCACGTGTGCATGCCCACACACACACACATGCATGTATGCATTTATATCCTTGTGGACAGAGAATCTCACCTGAACTAACCATGGAAACCCCCCTTGCCAATCATGTCAAACAGAAACATGGCCCTAATGTGACTTTTTTTAATGACAAGGAACTCTCGCTGAGAACTGGGTCACTTAATGGGGGGATCCCACTGAAAGGTAAACCCTGAGTGGGGTCACCAACACCCAAGCCATTACAGAGCTACCGGGAATTCTGTGAGGTCAGGGGTACCCTTTACCGACCCCTTAGATGCTGTTCAGCCATGCGATGAACGACATCTCCGACCACCGATGGTTCTCTCAGAGGGAACTTGTGCTACTCCATTGTCCATTTTGTATGCTCTAGATGCTGTTTTTTCTAGAAAATGGAGGGCTCAAAAAAAAACTGTGGGATCCATAACAGTAAGGGAAGAAGCAAAGCAAGGAAGGAGAATATGTAGTCAGTGCACGTCTCCTTATGTTGGAACGTTGCAAGTTCGAACCCCAAATGGTATGGTTGTATTAACTGGTAGGGGTCTGCCTAACCCCAGCTGTCGATAAAGAATAAGTAGTTATAAATTGAACAAGCAGCTGCTGAATTTGTTCAAGCAACTGAGAGTGAGCAGCTGTCATTGGGTCAGAGAAAGTCACTCTCAAAAGCATGACTTAGGACGAGTAGAGCAAATTTTCTCATTCCCAACAGTATTACCTGTGGATGGTGCAGAAATAACAAATTTCTTCTTTTTCAAATTGAGACGTATACATCATTTGTTTCAATTTCAACTCCTTATGATAGAATTCACCTTATGGTGCACATCTCAATGTAGGGATGGCAGTGGACCGGGGGAAAGCGGAGTCCCGCCCCGCCTCGCCCCGTTTGGACCGGGGATGGAGGCGGGGATGAAGGTTAAAATTTATCCCCATGTGGGGATGGAGGCGGGGATGGACTGACCCTTTCCCCCGCCCCGCCCCATCCCCGCCCCTTCATATTTTATATTCTTTTACTAACCCTAACCCTGTTTTATCAGTCGGAGCCATCGTCGTCGCCTCTTTCCCTTCTCCATTTGCATTCTTGCTGGAGCCGAGTCGAGCCATCATTGACCACCGAACGCCGGCCATCGCCGACGCCCCTCCTCTTCCCATCTTCCTCACCTTCTTTTTCTTCTTCCCCTTCTTTCTTCTTCTCCCCTCTCTGATCTGTCGCCGCATTCCCCTCTGTCCGAGCATCGACCAGAGGCAGCCACCACCCATTGCAGCCAATCACTGTGTTGGCCACCCCTGCCATTGTGTTTCCCTGTGTATCCACCACCGACGCCGGGATTTTTGGTAAGCCACTATCCCTATCCAATCTGGATCCCAATTCTAATCCGTTTAGCCTATGAAGGGCCCTGCGGACTCCCCGTGATTTGGGGTTCGAGGGGTTGGGTTTGGTCTGCCTCAAATAAACTCTGCCACCACCGTTCCATCCACCCAAAAGTCTTCTCTTCGCCCGCCATGTTTAGCGTGATCGCACAGGTAAAGCCCCAAACTTGTTCTTCCATGATCCATCCTTCGTTAACGGTTGTCTCCATTCTTTCCCCTTTTATGTCTCATGCTATTAATCATCATCTCGCTTCTCACAATGGGACGCACATTCAGAAGTGTCTTGTTGGTGCAGCATTGGGAGGAATCCTGGCCGCCGCCATCACCTTGGAGGAACACAGATGCATCTCCACAACTCAAAAGCATGACCCGCCTCCCGCCCCTGAGGTACATACACTTACGATGCTCCCCGTGTTCCCTCTTTCCGATTCACGTTTCTACTTTTTTGGGGGGATTCATGCTATTGATATTATTTTTTTGGGAAAAAACCAAGTTTCTCTACCAATACATCTGATTGTCGCGTAGTTTCATGACGAAGAAATAAATTCCCTCTAAATTTGTGATGACATCACTATGTGTATCGGTGCGTCTTCTTCTTCTTCCACGGGAGCATTGTTCTCGTTGATCACGGTTATGCTAAAAAATCTGCGAAGACAAGGGGCTTAGGAACGGGATTAGATCTCTTTACGATGAGCCAGTTAATCACATGGAAAAATTGCAAGTTCTACCCAGCACATTCTTCTCTTCTGCTGACTCTTAATGCTTCAACTAAAACGACGGGGACGGGGATGGGGCTGGGACGGGGGACAAGGCGGGGGTGGGGACGGGGATTAGTATTTTGAGACGGGGCGGGGGTGGAGGTCCAAAGCCCCCCGCCACGGAGATGGACCGGGGATGGAGGTTGAATTTTTGAGACGGGGTGGGGGTGGAGACCCTGTCCCCCATCCCCTCCCCGTTCCACTGCCATCCCTATCTCAATGTCAGAATGGTATAGAGTAGAACATCTCACTGCAACCAACACTACATCATATGCAACTCTACTTTATTTGTCTCTTCAGCCATAATCTCAACTAAGGTCAAAGTCAAAGAAAAAAAACCACTATAAACTATAGCAATTCTTACATTATCATGTTCAAGATGTAAAGACATAAGAAACTCTGTCGCACACGATTGCTCTTGCTTTTATCCTCTTCAGTCGAACAAGTTTTGTACCATTTTCCATATTTTTTCGTTTTCACATCCTCTGAAATTGTTGCATCTCTGTGTGAAATGCTTAGATGAACTTGTCCCCTTGCCCCAATGATTTCAACTCTTAGCCACTCATAAGTTATTACACTTGCTTAAAGAAAATTTCATGCATCTTTGGCATCAACTTTGCCAGGTTAACGGTCATTCCTTATTCAACAAACCTAAGTAGCCAAAATTAGACTTGTGGATTATTATTCATCTTCCAGTCTTCATATCCCACCTCTCCAACCTTCAATCATCTTTATGCCTATCCAGATGTGCATTTTCACCTTCTAACGTCCAATCCTATTTTGTTGATTTTTTCTCGATACCATCTCAAGTGAATCCATAAAGGAGAGAAGAAGAAAGAAGGCTGTTATTGGGTTGCACTAATTATTACTTCCAACACTTTAGTAAGCCTACATTACAATGAGTAGAATATGAAAAATAAATAAAAAACACCCACAACAAAGGTATGATTACATATATGCACACAACAAATATGAAACTGACATCGATGTTCCTATTGTTCATTCACACATGACGACTAGTTCTCCTACTGCTCATTTTCACACATATGGCTACTAGTTCCATGTCAATAGGTTATTCATCCAAAATAGCTTAAGGAAAAGACTCTTCATTTAATGAAGAAAATGACATGAAACTCAACACACAAAAGGCAAGTAGTTCAATGCTATACACTAGAATATGTCATTTTCGAGTTCCAAGAAGATTGATCACCTTGCTTCACAATGAAATCAAGTCCAGACAATATGAAAGAGCACTTGTGGTAACAAAGCAAAAAAGTCTTCCGATTATATAGAACCAATGATACTACATCAAGTACTCAATAAAGCCTCGCTCCCATACTCTTCCACCCGATAAAACTGCTACTAAAATCGTTACATGGAAAACCCTCATAGAAGTGTACATTTTACAAATCATTATCACATGGCCTAGGATCACTTATTCGTGCACATAAGGGTAGGAAAAGACTCGGCATGGTACAGGAAAAATCATTAGCCTCAGCAAGTAGAAAGAAAGCTCACAATACAAGAATGATCCTCAGTTACTGCTCATTACAGTTTGAATTATCTGAAGAATTGCCACCTGCATCTGTATATGGAATACAGTTTGAAGAAACCATTAATACAATAATACACAAGCAATGCTAAAAAACAAAGTACTGATTACCTTCTCCATCAGCAGGAGCATAAACAGATCGCCTTGGCCGTGCTTCCTGATGTGTAGGCTACAAACCACACATAAAAGAATGTGTGATGCACTGAATAAGAATAGATGCTCAAACAAAACAAGATGACCTTAAAACTTGTCTAATACTTGTTCATGTGTTCTATATTTGAGATGCTAATATGTGATGCAATCATGCAACTGAACATGTACCCTTACAAGTAGATGAGGAGCATGTTCACTGTTCAAAGAACTTGATCTAGAACTCAAGTGTGAATAATTTGTTAATTTCTTGGACCCCTAGTTCCACGCTTCACCACTTAACATGGAAAACAGTCACCGTCTACCCAAAAGCAATATGCAAATAGACATGAATACACACAGGAACTAGTTTCTGATGATAGGACTACCATTCCCTAAAGATTGTATTCATCTGAATGGCTTTCAGTTTCTTTTCCTATTTTATTACCTAAGAGCATTTTAAGTATCAGTCTAAATTTAAAATTCCTATTTTTTGTCCTAATTGGACTCTATCTTATCATGTGTCACACCCCTCCCTCTCATGTGCATTATACCTCTCATCTTGTGACATACCCCTCGCTCTCGCATCTTAAACCCCTCACATGTCAAATGACATTTTGCATCCTGCACCAGTCTAACCCCACTTCCAACTTTAGTACACACAGACACACACACACACACCAAAAAAGCAGTCTCTGCAACTCGGTTCTATTTAATTTTAATATCAAAGCACGAAAAGAGAAGAAAATCCCTAAGATAGCCATAGAACTAATTTCTAGACCATGTATGCATGTCAAGCTTGTATAATTTAGAGTAATTTACAAAAAGTACTTAACGTATCAGCTACTTATAGAGAGCTGCCAAATAGTTCCATAATTACGTCTAACTGCCCACTTTTATAACTTATGTTACAAGGACACTTAGGCTTAAAACCATTCAGTTGACCTCTGTTTAGAAAAAACAAGTGACTAAAATGTGCTCATCATTGATTTGTTTAAGAAAAGACCATAATATGACATAAGGTGAGTTTTCTTATTTAAAAAAGGCAAAAATATCATTCTATACCTCAGGCGGGTATTTTAAATGCTTTCACGTAAAGAGATTGAATGTAACAGTCCAAACATTGGCCAGCTTTTTGCAAATACCAGATAAGTTAGGTATTTTTTTGTAAAATTACTCTAATTTATAAGAGCAGCATATTCCTTGTATTGTAATCCATCTGTAGTTCTATTCAATTGAAAGCTTCAATCATGTGCCCCTTGTTAGCTCTTGTTTCTAAAGAAACAGAGAAATGACCTTAGAATTTTTTAGTTCAGCGAAAATTCATTTTCCAAATTGCCTACACTCAGGACCATTCTTCAGAAAACATGAGTGACTAGGATTAGCAAGTTTTATTTGAGAATTAAAATGAGCACCTATAGAACAAATGTTTTACATTCATACCTGCAATTTTGGCCGAAGAGCCTCTGGTGGTCCCTGCTTTTGATCCCCAGATGCTCCTTGCTGTCGGTTTTGAACATTAGACAGCTCATCATGATAAGTTTAAAACATATAAGATGTATCATTAAAGATGCTTATGGCAGATAATACCCAATAAGAGACAGGAAATACCTTTCCCAAGGCCCAATCAGCAGAATCAAAGAAGGCACGTTCATGGTCCTGGTTTATAGAGAATGAGTAGATATAAAGTTTCCACGGTCCAAAATGAAAGGAACCAAAAAAGGAAAATTAAAAAGAGGGAAGAAACTTTAAGAAAGCACGATGGCTGAAGAAACTTTAAGAAAATAATATCTCCTGGCAAATATCTAGTAAGAGAATTTAATTGAACAAAGATACCTTGGAAATCAATGGAGGTTTCTTGGGTAAAATTCCTCCATACTTCTTCTTGATCATTTCCTCCTAGGAAAGAAAGATTCTTAGTCCATGCAAAATCAAAAAGCACGATACAATGAAAACCAAGCAGATGAGATTCTGCAGTGATATACCTCATCTATATTGGCGCTTGCAGACTCGTTGTTGTTCTCCGTATGTTCTTGTTCATTGGCATCAAGATCCTTCACGCCAGACATGTTGTGTTTTGCCCTTTCAATCTACTTTCTAAGCATTGAGGAAAAACATAGTCAATTTTTGGAGTAACTTACACACAAATCTTATAAAGACCATGACTAACATATAACTGGACCAACACAATTACACCAGAAATTACACAACTCGCAAGACAAGACATGCCTTAGTCTGCACTCCACAGGCAAACAGACCAAGAAAAACATGGAGAAGACAAGACCCCTGGGTGGAAAAGCAAATAGCACTTTATATTTGAAGTTATATAAGTGATTGACAATGATACCAAGAAGAATATTTGAATCATTTCTGCAGGAGAATGCAAAAATACAGTAGCAAACAAAATAAGAAGACAGAGACCAAAACAGGCTGCATGGATGAAACAACTATGGAGCAGAGATCAGTGTAAGGAAAAGGCTTGGAACCTCAATTGTAAGAGTAGCTGGATAAAATAAAGAAACACTTGTACAAGTAAAAAATAACAGAGACAAAAATGAATGCATAGGCAGGAAAACTTCACTTCACTGTTAGATGCCTTGGTAAATGCTACAAGGCACAACGATATCTTTTCATGTTTAGACAACAACAACTCATATGCCTGAATTCCTAATAACAGTTCTTGTAACTTGAGAATTATCCTAAAAAAGGAGGAAATGGAAAAACGTCAATGAGACAATCACTCATATTTGTCTAGCACCCATTCTTGACCTTCATAAACTATGTGATCAATTCACCTTAGAGTGGGGAAAGTGGTCCCTCATAGCATAACATTTCCAATCATATCAAAACTAGAGCAGAGGGCAATCAAGAATTCAACCACTCAAGAGACCATCACAAATAACAGTTTTCAAGAGAATTCCCCTCTTGTACTAAATTGCAAGAGAAAAAAGGGGAACATCCAATTAATCTTCATTTAATCTAATGGTTATGGAAATTAGAAAGGGAAAAAAAATTCCATTTCAACAAAAATCAGAGGATTTCCTCTACTTGTGCTAATTCAAGTAACAACAGGAAGAAAACAGCACCAAGTGAAGAAAACAAATGAACAAGAAAGAATAAATTTTGATTGGAATAGGATAAAAATAAAGAAAATAGTGGCCAAATCTTAAAAAATAGGAAAAGAAAATCAGTTGAAATATAGAAAAAATAATATCAGTCTGTAAATGCACGCATAGCAAAATAAGTCATAATGCTTCTTCATGAACTTAGCTCGTGTGACAGCATCTTATTTTTCCATCACTGAATACCAGAGAGACAACTTCATGCAAGTAATTTATGTATAAGCATGAGGATGAGGGTTGAAATATCCAACACACACCAAGAATAAGAAAATTGAAGAAACATCCTTAGCCTTGCAACACACTTTTAGGCACCTTCTGTATATATAGAATTCATATGCCACAAAAACACTGACCATAACATGGATGCATGAATAGTTTCACAAACAGAAGAAACATTCTTGAAGGTGATCTGCATCAGGGAAGACCAAAAATTAATGAAGCTAACTTAGAAATTGTGAAGGCTTAACTCCCAAAGTTACGTAGAAAATATTAACTTAAACTAAGGCCAAAAAGTTCCCCAAGCAATGAAATAAATAATGAAGTATGCCGCAACACCAGCTCAAATTTCACACATAGCGAAGAAAATTGAAAATCTCAAAGGATCAAATATTTACTATTAAAAAAAAACTTCAGGAAAAATTCCAAGATTAGAACAATAATTAGATGTGAAATAGAAATACTTAAAAAATTCAACATTCCAAGGGGGAAATTCTAGCACAAGAAATCTAATTCTTCTGAGTTTTGATTCATACACGCTTCTCACATCAATTAAACAGTTTTAGATAAAAAAGGAAGTCAAATCCAAACTAGCAAACAAATATAAAAAATAAATTATTAGGTTGTATAGCATTCAACATTTCTGAGCGTCAAAAATAATCAAGAAAATTAGCATTGAGACAGACAGATAAGAAAATATCCTGCATTAAAAGATGTATAGCGACAACAGCAAGTCTAGGTTCAATTTTTTCACATCAAGAAAAGAAATCATGAGAATACAATTCCCAGATTACAACGATTCTGCTTATCCGTAGAAAACAAGCATAAGAAATCCTTGCAATTCTTTCTGCTACAACAAACTCTATATACAAACAAAAGAAAACAGTAAAAGATCGCAAAAAAAAGAAAGAAATTCTAAATCATCAGGAAAACAAGTTCCGAGCGCAAAACTTACAGTTGAATCGCAACTTTACAAGATCCACAGAGATTCACATCTTACAAGCGCAAAAACAACCCCATTTCATCCAAGAATCACATTATCACGCATCATAGAACACAAATCAACCCGATATCTTTCAATCGCACTCGTCAAAACCCAAGAAACACAATCTCCGTCCATTTCAAAGCAATAAACACGCAAAAAAAAAACTGAAAATACAATAATCAAGATCTAAATAAGAAACAAGAAAAACGAGAAGAAGAATCAAACTAAGCTTACCTCGATCAGAAGGGCGATTCTCAGAGCGGGAAAAACGGAACGAGTCTCGAGAATCTCAATCCGCAGAGATCGGTAACAAAACGAGAGACGACGAGAGAGCCGCAGAAACGGAAGAGGATGGATTCATCGAGAAGGGAGAAGAGGGAATCGGCCTTAAATAGGGGAAGCCGTTGAGGACCTCTCTCTCTCTCGCTCAACTGGAAGAACGCGGAGAGAGAAGGCCTCGCTTGCTCCGGCGATGACGCATGTCGCTGCGCTCTAGAAAGTGCCACGAGTGGGTCCCGCCTTCTTCCTCGAAGTGGGCAGGGGGGCCCACCTGTTACTTTGTCTGAAGCGTCGGATATTCGATGGACGGCTGGAATCAAACTGTTCGTTGTTTTGGTCACGTCAAGGTTTAAGTCTTTGGTACGCACACGGACACGGTATCAAGGAGCTGAAACTCGATCTGACACGGTAAATGTAATCTGCATGTTTGATTTACTAAAGATCTACATGTTTGACGGGCAGCCTAGGTTCAAATCCCATGGGCAGAGCCAGCGCAGCTAGGTCTTTGCGCTTGCGACAGAAAAAAAAAAATCAGCCTTTGCATCACAGAATTCTGATGCATGAACAGGTCTTTTGGGCAAAATCATATATTCAACTGTAATTTCTTCAATTAAAAGAAGTCAAAAAAACATGATCCAATGGCTTATCTTTACTAAATCAATCATGCACATCAGTCTACGCCTCAGAGGCGAAGCGCACGCTCAAGGTACTGAGGCATTGCAGTGATGCGCCTAAGGTAAATATAAAAAAAGAAATCTGATTATTTGCATATGGGGTTTCAGCTTTCCAAATCCGATATCGTTCTGATGCAGTCGAATACGTATTATCGGGGTTTCAGCTTTCCAAGGCTCGTTTACCACGGATACTTGAGAGTCTCATGTTGTGAGAGGCGTACGGCTCAGTACCTGAGGCGTACGCCTCAGAGGCGAAGCGCAGGCTCAACGCCTCGCTACGCCTCAGAGGCGAAGCGCAGGCTCAACGCCTCGCTACGCCTCAGAGGCGAAGCGCAGGCTCAACGCCTCGCTTCGCCTCATCGCATTTAACAATCTTGATGCACATCACTTCTATGGTGTCAGATTGAGTCCAAACAACCCACACTTCTGAGTATTCCTTTATAATGTGAGAATCCGATGGAAGTGTCTGTCACTAGGGACACTTTGCTAGCCTTTTTGAAGAAAAAAAAACAAAAAGAAATTAAAGTCACAAGAGAATCTTTCTTAGGTTTTGAATGAATGGCCAACCTGAAATGACTCCTTTTTCTTTCAAATTTTAGCAATCATGCGAGAATGGAAGTGAGAAGTAGTTTGGAATCCCAACTTCTATAATGAATAAAATCTAGACTTTTTAATCATTAGAACTGTGGTTCTCATTCCTGGGTATCTCAATTGTAGACATGTTTGCTTCATACAATTTCCATGAGAAATTTTTTTCCTTCCTTTCTCATTAAGGGCGTGTTTGCATGTCACGGAAGAAAAAGCTGCACACATCTTCTGTGGAAACAGAATCAGACTCCTCCCCATGGGAACGTTTTTCGCAGAAAAGAGGGGTCCAGCGTGCATTTTGGCATGCCCATAAATGCAAATTCACCATCACATGTTTGTTTTGGCATTTTGGGCCCTGCGAAAATGCATGCCCATGCATGCGTTCTCGCAAAAAAGAAGAGTTTTTCATTACATGCAAACCAGCCCCAAGAGTGAAACAAATATCAAAACATTATGATAGAAAAGTACTGTGCTGGCACAAGTGGGATCTAGTTTTTTGCCACTTTTCACGTACGAGTCCTTTCATACCTCCCTTCTTACGAAAGCATTATCATGAAAATTATCAGCTGGCAGGATTTTTTTTTTTAAATTTATGCAAATACTCGTGAAAGGCGTAACAAACAAGCCCTTATATGTGAATCTAAAATCTCATGACTGAGAATCCTGATTCTTATGTTCAAGAATCTTGATTCTTTATAAATCTCAATTCTCTTGAGAATCTCAACTTTTATGTACATAAGGTTGTCTCATATATTTCTCATGGTTTTTTTTCATCCAATTTCCTATTGGCTTCTGGCATCTTGAATTCTTAAGATTTTGAAATAACCACTTTCCCACTTCAATTCCTGCACAATTTTCCAAAGTAGAAAACTAAAACTGATCGTTGGGATCTGAACCTCAGCTTGAGTAGTAAATTTCGAGGTCATTTTTTATGCAGCGGCGTGCAGCTCCACTACTGCTGACCATCCATCTCGATATTTCTTGAGATGGACACTGCAGCCATCTCAAGAAGTGCCAAGATGGATGGATGTTAGGCAGATTGGTGCATGCTAACCATGCAGCGACTCTGTACATAATATTCAGTAAATTTATGTGTAAGAAGAGCCTTACAGTCTGAATGAATGGCCTCTCAAAAGACGTAAAGGCAAACAGAAAGGAAATGGCAATTACCAAAATTACCAGAAGTGAAAACCCATAAAATATCCCACATATGCCAGATCCTTTTTTCGAGGATGATAAGGGTGGCCCAAGAATCTGCCATTTACAGTCTCTCTCTCTCTAAGAATCTGCCATCTCTCTCTCTCTCTCTCTCTCTCTCTCTCTCTCTCTCTCTCTCTCTAGAGTCAAGACAGCAAGGTAAAACAAGCAATAATGATGGCCTTCATTGATAGATGGAATATTGTACAATTTGTTTCATCTACACGAACTTGATTGGGTGGCGATATCAATTGAACGCCATCACTGTCTTACTTTCTGTCTTACTTCCATACTTTAAAATGTGGGAGGGAGAGACTCTATCCATGCTGCATATGAGTTTAATGATTATGATATCACTTTTGGATGGGGAGAGCTATGTCACATGGACACGCCATCTTGGTGGTGTGTAACTGGTGATACGAGAGGCACACTCAGTTATATACAGTGAATATTTTAATATTAGTTTGATATTTTTTAATATTTTTGTGAATTATAATATTAAAATATCAACAACAAAAAATTTATTGTTGAAATCTATTACAATATAGAAGAATATTTTCAATCATAAATGACAATTTTCAAAATCAACATTTATCTCGGAAGGCAATTGTAATCCCCAAAATTATATTCTATCTTGATTAATTATCATATTAGTTTTTAGATAAAAATTATTTATTTGGATTATGTACTTATATAAATATGTGAGTTGAGAAATTAAATAAAAAAAAAAGATGTAAAAGCTTTTTTTCATGGGCGTAGGCCTTTGGTTGAACAATGTAGTATTTCTCCACTGTCTTCAATACTCTAAAATGTGAGAGGGACACTCTAACCATGCTGCATATGACTATAATGATCATATGATATCACTTTTGGATTGGGAGAGCTATGTCACATGGACACGCCATCTTGGTGGTGTGTAACTGGTTGATACGAGAGGCACACTCAGTCATATACAGAATATTTTAATATTACTTTAATATATTTTTTAACTTTTTTGTTTTATTTCTGTGAAAATGCAATTATAATATCAAAATATCAACAAAAATAATTTTTATTGCTGAAATCTATTACAATATGAAAGAATGTTTTCAATTATAAATGATAATTTTCAAGATCGACATTTATCTCGGAAGGCAATTATAATCCCCAAAATTATATTCTATCTTGATAAATTCTCATATTAGTTTTAGATAAAAATTATTTATTTGGATCATGTACCTATATAAATATGTGAGTTGAAAAATTAAATAAAAAAAAAGGATGTGAAAGATTTTTCTCTTAGATGTAAGCCTTTGGTTGAATAATGTATGTTTAGTATTTTTCAACTCTCTTACTTCTATACTCTAAAATGTGGGAGGGACACTCTAGCCACCTTGCATATGAGAATAATGATCATATGATATCACCTTTGGATGTAGAGAGCTATGTCACATGGACACGCCATTATGGTGGTGTGGAATGGGTGATATGAGAGGCACACGCAGTCATGTACAGTGAATATTTTAATATTAGTTTAGTATTTTTTTTATTTATGTAAAAATGCACTTGTAATATTAAAATATCAATAAAAATAATTTTTTATTGTTAAAATCTACTACAATATGAAAGAATATTTTCAATCATAAATGGCAATTTTCAAGATTGACATTTATCTCCGAAGGCAATTGTAATCCCCAAAAATATATCTTATCTTGATTAATTCTCATATTAGTTTTAGATAAAGATTATTTATTTGGATCATATACCTATATAAATATGTGAGTTGAGAAATTAAATAAAAAGAAAAAAAAGAGGATGTGAAAGCTTTTTCTCGTAAATGTAGGCCTTTGGTTGAACAATGTATATTTAGTATTTTTTCCTTTTCTCTTTCTTAAATTCTGCTTTTATTTGTATTCAATAATTTTTTTTTCAATATTTATTGATTAAAAAATAAAAAAATGTGTCATAGTGTCCTATTTTTTCCAAAAAAAAATTGAACTTTCAAGTAGAATCCCTGTCCATGTGTCTTTGTGACATAGGATGAGAGAGTGCAGCTGTTAACATTTACCTATGTCACACGGACACGGGAGTAAAAGGACATCAGACCAATGTTGTCAGTATTCGATCGGCCCTGAATCGTTTGGCCAACGGTTCAGGTGAATCGGCCGAAACCGATTTTAAAGTGAATCATTCTGAATCAGCTAAAAAAAATATTTTGTGTCAATAAAAACGTGACACATGTTAAAATCATTAAAATAATACTAAAAAATAATTTGAAGCATTTTTTACATTTATTAAAAAATGGCCTATTCAGGTCGGTATAATATCCCAACCTACTTTATAGATTTGCTTAACGTGCCAGGTTTTGGGTATAATTTATAGATTTGCTTCAATTAATGAGACCAAACCCCGACCTCATCCGAACGGACCCAGCTACACCCCTACTTGAATCAGTCAACATGAAAGCCCTCAACCTGTGATAAATCCAATTCATGGAGCCTGGCACAAGCAAGGAGCAGCTTACTCAAAAAGAGTGAACCATCAGCTCACTAGAAACATTAGATTGAGAATCAATGTAGCTACACTTTACAAATTATTTTACCAATGAGAAATATCATGTCGAATACCTCGGATCTCTAATTCATGAGGCCCATGTACAGATCATAAGTAAAATAAACACTGACCGCACGTTGGAAATGCCATATGATTATTGGATTTTCTCAAGATCCTGTGATTGTAAATCACAATCACACCAATTTCTCAAGGTTAGTGAAACATGAGAAAAGTACAAGTTGTGATTGTTTCTTCTTTTAATCTTTGTGAAAGTTGGTCACAAGGTTAACTTGTGACCAAAAATCACTGCTTCTACTTTCTCAACTGTGATTGTTCACCCAACCTTTGTCCAAAGCAAACATGCCCTGAATGTAGAAATAGACACAACATGTAGATTTCAGATTCACATGTAAAAGAGAGACACGGATCTCTGGCCTGATGGAGTAGCCTGGCATCAGGCCAGAAGATACGTTTATCTCAAGTCCTAAGATCTGAAGCAATCAAACACACCCTCATTTTACGTAGGAACCACCGTACCGTCCAGCGAGGGTGTGTCATCCTCTACGACAATGCTCAGCTGACTCTGTTGATTCTTCTCCTCCTCTACCTGGAAACCCTCCCGAAACAGGTCATAGTTTGTTGGTTCTTTTGGCTTGAAAGGGCGCTCCCCAAGCACCCTCACCAAGTCATCCTGGTGCAGAACCTCCTTCTCAAGCAGCAGCTCTGCTATCTGCATCACTTTCTCCTTGTGCTCCTCAATCAGCGCCAATGTACGCTTGTAAGCTTTGTCTACCCATTCACGTACCTCGTTATCGATCATCGCTCCCGTCTTGCTGCTGTAAGGCTTCGTCATTTCAAACGAATCTTCCCTTTGCGGAAATGAGAGAAGCCCCACTTTGTCACTGAAACCATAAACAGCAACCTGAGCATATGTCATCTTGGTCACCTTCTCCAAGTCATTTTGTGCACCAGTTGAAATCTTCCCTATGAGAACCTACAAGCAAGAGCACCTATATAAGATGTCTCTCATTGAGCAAGCACCTGAAATGACTTTTTTTTTCCTTTTCTGGTCATATATGAAGGTCAGATAACTAAACCCAAAAGCAAGGGTTTTTGAAATTCATTAGAAATATACGAGACAAGAATGTGAACAATTTCACTACCAGGATTTTTTTCATCACCTTGAGCGATGTTTGGATGCACCCATTTATCTAGATAAATGAGATAAGATGGGATGTTGTGTTATAGAGCTTAATGCAATTTCTCAGCTTATCCTGTTTATCTGGATAAGTACGTATATCCAAACACTAGGAATTTTTCCATTAAGATGGTTTTCCAGATAAAAGAGTATAATTTTCAACATAGCAAGCAAAACTGTTGTTTTTCCCCAACAACACTATTTCAAAATGGCACTACTCCCTCCCTTTGTGGCATGTCTAGCTAAATTTCGTACATTAAAAGACACAAATAACCAGTTAAAATATCTGAAAATGATTTTTTCACTAAAGTGTAAAAGTCACTCTTCTTTTTAATTCAACTGGCTATTCTGTCAAGCTGTTGATTAAACGATACCGATGAATACGTGAATGATTTTAGACTAAAAAACAATGTTGAGTACAATCTTCGTTAAGGAACAAGAATCTGATCAGCAGATCACTTGAGACGAAATATTTCATGTCAAAAGAAAAAGAAAAATTAGCAGAGAAATTACAAAGTTCAATACGAATTCTCAATGCAAATTAAGTAGAATTAAAAAACTTATGGCTAGTGCCAAATACTTCACATAATACTGGTGCCAAAATATAAATCAAAGAAAATAAAATAGGGCATACCTGTTCAGATGCACGACCACCAAGAGTCATGCAAGTCATGTCAAAGAGTTGTTCTTTCGTCATCAGGAGGTTCTCGTTTGGTACATATTGTGCAAATCCCAATGCTGCAGTACCACGAGGGACGATTGTGACTTTAAGCAGAGGCTCTGCATGCTCCAAAAACCACCCAGTAACAGCATGGCCTGATTCATGGTATGCAACAGTTCGGCGTTCTGATTTACTGATAACCTGAAAAATCAACAACATCAACTTCCACCAGGGATTTCATAAATATCTTTATGTGTTCGTAATGTGTGCACAAACTCACAATTTAAAGCAAAGCATTGAACAGAAAAAGAAAAGAAAAGAAGATATGGCTGCACAAGTACAAATGGTAAAATATGCGCTTATTTAAAGCAAAGTACTAAACAGAATAAAGAAAAGTAAAAAAGCCATGACTCCAGTCAAATATAATCATCAAGCAATAGGAATTGGAACACTGAACACAATTCTAGAAAGCAAATACAACCATGAAAGCATGAATTTAACTCCACCAACCTGACACGTTGCAATAGCTTCAAATAAAACACTTAAATCAATATTCATAAACATGGGTACACACCTCAGTATGAAGATTTAGAGAAAGAGAGATGCAGAGACTGGTTATACAGGCAGTTGTAACTTCTAGCCACCAACAGAATTTAGAAGGTATTACCAGCATACAATAATTCAAACATTAAAAATGACATATTCCAATTGCATCTAGCATGGTATCCTAAGCACATACAGAAGGAAATTAACTATTTGGAAATTCCTTGAACTGATGAACACGGTGCCAACAACACACAACTTCTCTAACTGAAAGGCAAGTTATGGAACTTCAAATTTTCATCATGCGGCACCAAAAGGATTTTTTCCTACATGGGAAACAGTCACCATCCCATCTATATGAAATATGCAGATACTAGCCCAAAAAACTGAAAGCCCAAATGTAGGCCAAGATATAACTTAGATTCAGAGAAACTAGTTAGTGATATCATATAAAAGTTGAGCCAACTGCTCAAACAAGTGCTGAAATCCACAAACCTTATTTTTCTTCTCCAGACCACCAACTATCCTATCGATAGCAGCCTCAAAATGTTCCATGGTAACCTGTGAGACCTCATTCCTTGCAGCAATAAGAGCAGCTTCATTACAAACATTAGCTATGTCTGCTCCAGCAAACCCAGGTGTAAGTGCAGCCAATCTCTGAGAATAATATGTTGGGCTGTTATCAAGCTTTATTTTCTTCAAATATATCTGAAATATCTGATCGCGTCCTTTGATGTCAGGTTTATCAATAGCTATTTGGCGGTCAAATCGTCCAGGCCTTAAAAGAGCCTTATCCAAGATATCTGGCCTATTAGTGCCAGCAAGAACAACAACACCAGAAGTTGTTCCAAATCCATCCATTTCTACAAGCAGCTGATTGAGAGTACTCTCACGTTCATCGTTGGAACCAGTGAGACCTCCGCGTCCCCTTGCCCGGGCAATTGCATCGATTTCATCAATAAAAATTATGCTAGGAGCACATCGTCTAGCTTCTGCAAACAAGCTCCTGACCCTGGATGGGCCAACTCCTACAAACATCTCCATAAAATCTGAACCAGAAATGGATAGAAATGGTACACTTGATTCCCCTGCGGTTGCTTTGGCAAGAAGAGTTTTTCCTGTGCCAGGAGGACCAACAAGAAGAGCACCTTTTGGAATTTTAGCTCCCAATTCCTCGTATTTCTTTGGATTTTTCAGGAAATGCACAAATTCCATGATCTCTTGCTTTGCCTCATCACAACCAGCTACATCTTTGAAAAATACCTAATCCGACAAGAGATGCACAAAGTATTAGAAGTCCTTCAGAAAACTAGAAGCCATTTGAAAGAAAAAAGCCACACAAAGAAAAGCTGATCGAAACTGCTAATAGTGAAAAACATGTTGCACAAAGGATCACACAATCAACAATAAGAAAGAGGCAAAATCACAACAGGATTCCAAGTGGTAAGATCTCCCCGTCCATATCATGGCAGTGAAAGAAAACCAATGAAGAGCCAGAAAGTAATGTCCTTTACATACCTTGTTCTTGGAGTTCTTGTCCAATTTAGTAAAATGAGCTTTTCCAATGTTAAATATTCCACGGCCACCCTTTCCACCACTACCACCCACGCCAAATCCACCAGGCATTCTTCTTCCTAAATAAAATAAGGTTCCCAGCACCAAAGCTGTAGGAGCAAATTTTAACAACTCTTGATACCAAACCACTTGAGAGACATAAGTTACAGGAATATAATCATGCGGGTCTATGCCTAGTACTTCCTGGGCTTCCTCCAGCTTCTCCTCAAAGGATTCAACACTACCGATATTAATGTAATAATTATAATGGCTAGTATTTCCCCTACTAGCAGGAGTGTCAGTTGTGTGTCCCAGTATATCATCATCCTTGGTTGGATTTTTAATGGATGGAGAACTCTTGACATACACTTTCGCAACTGATTTGTTGGAAACAACAATATGGTCCACCAAACCAGGTTCTAGAAGCTTGTTTTTGAACTCTTGAAAACTTATCTGTGAAAATAAAAGCATCAGGTATCGAACAGCAATTTTAGCAAAAATATTTTTTTCCACTAATTTAAAGAAAGTGGCATATGTGGAATTAAACCCAAAAGAATAAAAAGATCTCAGCTTCCAATGTATACAAAATTTATCAGAATACAGATAACAAACAAGTAAACAAGCACATGGACAGGAAAGCAACATGTTGATTTGGTGAAATATAATCTACATTATCTTACCTCCACACACACACACACCATCTATTCCCCTGGTTTAACCTCTCTCTCCACGTCCCATTGACATCTTCTACAAGGTTTCACATGCCTATTTGCATTAATCCTACTTCATTATCAAATTATGCATGACATTAAGGGTGTGTTTAAATGTAAAGGATTCCCCTGAGAATCCTACTCCAAGGTCCCCTCCTAGAGTTCCTGCATTTCAGGAACTTCCACAGAATCTGAAGGTTTCATCAAATTCGAAAAGAAAAAGGAAAAAAAACAGAATAATAAGGACTGAAGGGTCAGCCAACAACAAAAATGCATGACCACCTAGCCATGTGCTATTCACATTTCCCATTTTTGACTGGCTCAAGATACACAAATTTTTCCACGTCAAAAGGGTTCATTATATTCTTGAGATCATGAGGATTCTCATTTCAGACCCCCTATCCAAACAATCCCGAACTATACCCTCGCCCTTTACTGGTTAGCTATGTCACATAGGCATGACTACAGGTATGAAGGGTACAACATGTGGATTTCTAAAAGTGTGTGTGTGTGTGTGTGTTGTAGGTTTGGTCTCTCTAACTCTTTCATTTTGCTTGATGCCAACCAACGTGCATTACTTCCTAAATAGCTTATTTAACACCTTTAACCCATGAGGAAAATGTTAATGCCATTTTAAGAAAAAAACATTAATTGTCATTTGCAAAATTATCATAAAGCAAATTAAATTTGCATTGTGCGGCCCCTACTCCAGCTTTAATATACATAGATGATACATGCATACATTCATTAAGTTCATTCATACATACATTAATATGTGTGTACTTACATACACACATATATCGTATGTATGTGTGTATTCCAATAGGTTTGATTATGACCAATAATTTATCAGTTTCATTTTCTGAAGAGGGTTAAGAACCAACAATCTATGTTGCATAAAGGTTTTGATGGTTCACGAATCACCCAAAGTATCAAGCTGGATTCAAGGGGCCTAGTGTCAGCTTTTAGTGATTTGATCTACTCAAACCAGCAGCATACGACAATAAGCTATCAAATGTTCAATGTCCCAGTATACACAAATTAAGAAGTGGACAACCAGCAAGACATATTTACACTTTTACATTTCCCGACCAGAGAATTGGAAAAAAAAAAAAGAAAGGAAAAGAGTATTGTATATCCACCAATTACATATTTTAAAAGCTTGTATACAAGGAAATTTCAGAATAGTGTACTCACAGCTCAAAACAGTTCTGTTTAACCAAATAAAAAATAATGACAAGTCAGTAACATTCTACAATAATAGGAAAGGAAAAAGAGAAAAAAGTTAAGCATGCCAAGGTTCCACCAAGTGGTGCAACCCCACAGTTTGGGCTTTTACAAGGAAGCTTGATGACGACACTTGCTCCACTGTTTTGGCCACATCTAACATATTTCCTATGCATGAAACTGAAATTTACTGAGTTGGAGAAACCCAACTCCTACAGAGTATGGGAACCAATAAAGCCTGAACCACATTTAGCATAGCTCAGGTTAATCAAATCCACACGGCCTAAAAAAGGAGTAGAGCAACACCAAAAAAGTTCAAAGAGGTAAAATGCCAAAAGAGACTAAAAATTGCACTCACCTGCCTTTGATCATTAGGACCAAAAGAAAAAGATGAAAGAATCAATCCAAGAAACAAAAGTGGTGCAAGGTAATTTTGAGATTGCTTCACATAGCTGTCATGAAAATCTCCATGCTCATCTGCATTGGAGTCATCTGTAGAAAAGTTATAAAAAATTTTATTTAAAAGATTGATTTGCTTAATGGCTCTATAAAGAATATATTCATTATATTTACAAATATAAATGAAGGATAACTAACATTTGCTACATCAAATAAATAAACAGAAGTTCACAGGATGACAATGACTGAGACAAGAAAAAAAATCTTTTAAGGAGGTTGATGGACATGAGCTGGTTTCTCGTCGGGTGGAATCAAGTGCACCACATTTTCCCCTATTCCCCTGAGCAAACTGTAGAATTTAACGGCATAAGAAATCCAGATTATAGGAAGAAGTTGGATGGTTTTTGTTCAATTCATCCATCCCAAAGGCTGTAATTGGTGATCTGGCTGGAACTGATATGTTTTTTCTGCACTAAACCATATTCGTCCAAACATGTCTTGGGAATAGATTTCATTTTGTTTGAATATCATTGGATAGTCTACCCTACCCTAAAAAGATTAACAAAGCACTGCTGAGATTTCATTGAAACAACACCTTATGCATCTCTCTCTCTCTCTCTCTCTCTCTCTCTCTCTCTCTCTCTCTCTCTCTCTCTCTCTCTCTCTCTCTCTCTCTCTCTCTCTCTCTCTCTCTCTCTCTCCAACAACTATCAAGGAACCTCTCGTCAACCATTGAACTATAAGAAGGACGTGAAAAACACATTGTAATCAATGCAATGAAGCCTTCAAGATGTGATTTTATTCTTTGCATATTCACTCAGAGATGGATACAAAATAGATGAGATGACATTCCTTTACATTGAGGAAGGATCACTAATAGAGGGAGACAGAGGTAAGAGTGGAGACCAGGATCTGCTTTGTTGAACTTATGTCAGGAAAGGAATAATGAATTCAGAAACTCGGTCACATGGATATGGCTGTGGATCTTGCGATATGGTCATTTTTATGAAGTTTTCCAATACAATTAGTATCTAAGGGAATACTGTGTGGAGTAAAAATGGAGTATCCTTGGGACATAGATCAGAAAGATCTCTTCAAAAGTGTCATATGCTATTCCACACAGACAGGCGCTGACAGACAGGAACCAGTTTTACTCCAGGTGCTAGCAAGCAGACTGAATCCAATATAATTCTGGTTTTTGTCCTTTTCCTTTCTTGGCTAGTCTTTGAGACTGTATGTGTCCTTTCACAGATGTTTCACTTTGTCTCCTTAAAAATAAGAAACTGCCATCGGAGCCACCCGCAGTTTTCGACAATGACATCACCATTCAAGAAAACAAATAGCAACAAGCAACAAAAATGTCCACATCAAGCTGCAACTTGGCCCATTACTGAACCTGGTCGAGTCTCTAATTTGAGGAACAAGCCACAGAGCTCATAAACCAGACCTAACTTCCAAGCATATCCACCGATATCATTGATATTTTGAAAATATTGCAATATTATCAGCATTTCAACATCAGCGATATTTTCTCAATATTTCAAAATATCACCAGAACATAAAATATCTCAATATTTTCCTGATATTTTTGAAAACATCTTCTTTTATGTATTTTAAGTATCTTTTTTGTTTCTTTTATATTTTAAAAACTTTTCTAATTGTTTCTTTATCTTTTTGCAAGAATCATGTCTTATCTTCTTTATTATTCTTTATATTTTTTTCAAATTTTAAAAAGTTCGATATTTTTCTGAGAAAAACTTTTTGAAAAAAAAAAAGAAAAAACTTACTAGAATTTTTTTGCCGACGAGAACGGTATTGCACTTTTGATATTATAAATGAAGAAACCAGGAATTTCTTCATTGCCTTCATTTGCAAGCAATCAAACAAACACTGACCCTTATTTTGTCCCTATTTGTATGAATTGCATAACACATAAAGTTTGGATGTCATATCGTATTTCAATTAGATGATAAACAGAATGTCAGAGCGTCCACTTTGTACCAAAAATTTACCACTGTGAATAAAGAATTTCTTAAAAGGAAACTGCACCCAACAAGGACTATATATGGATGTAGAAACAAATCAAAATATAACAAAAAAACGTATAAGTTAAACGCCAAATATTTAATTCAACACCTAGCAATCAGCGTCAATTGAAAAGAAAGGATCTTTTCCATACCGAGAAAAAAAAAAGAAATTTGTTTGCGTTAAAAGTGTACCTTTAGACTCCGATTTTCTCCGCTCGTCTCCTTTGGGAATTTCTTTCTTATCTTTCGGATAAAAATTCTCATAATCTGCACAGAAAATGGTCCGATCAGATCCATACTTTTGAAACGAGCAAGAAAGGGAAATCCACAAACATTAGACTTACTTTTCCTCTTCGGAGCTTCGCTAGAGAATCCTCGCACAATTATCGAGTTCGCATTAACGAAACTGGTGAGACGGTGCGAGTTCTGAGACAACTTCTCCGCACCTCCAATTGACGTCGAAAAACCCCTTGCGAACCCTAATCCGGCATCCCTTCGATAAAGATACGCCGGAAACCCCTCGCGCCGTGCCGATTCCGGCACCGGATTGCTCATCAACACGCAGCGGGCGCCATAACCAGCTAGAGAATTGGTCTAGAAGCAGCAAAAGAAACGCAGAGGCCAAACAAATCAACAGATACAGTGGGAGGAAAAAAGAAGAAGAATACCTACAAAACGAATTACGGGTGAAAAAAATCCCACCTTTTCGATCCTGGAACGCGCAGACCTAGCGATCGAGCGTCCGATTCTGAGGAAAATCATCCTCTGTCGCTCTCGAACATGAAATCGGGAAGCCGATAGGAGACGAGAACTTTGATTCCTAGCGGGTTTTGCTTCTTTAGTATATCGACGATCTTCTGCTTTCCGACGGGATTCTCGCCTAAGTCGATTTCTAGGTTTTTTTTTTACGTTTTCCGGGGATTTCTTTTCCTTGGAATTCCCGGCGCCAGAAGAAGGCGGAGAAGACGAGCAGTTGGAACACTGCACACTTAAAATATATAAGAGAGTGGGCGCCGAAACGATAAATATCGGTCGAACTTTTAAGTTAGAGTGACTTTAAATTGGCACGTTAGTTTAAAATATTACTTATTCTAAAAATATCGCATTTTATCACGATATTAATACAATAAAAGCATTTTTTGTATTTTCTGAGGAACTTTAAATTTTTGACTTTCAAAATTTCCAATATTTCAAAGATTTTTTTCATATAACAAATTTTTTTTTTTACAGAAAAATAAATGAACGACATTTTTGACATTGTTTTAAAATAAACTACAAATCTGAACAACGGAAGGAATTGAAAGTAGCCTCTACAAAAATGATTTCGTAGCGCATATATTTTTAGTTTATTTATTTATTTTTTATTTAAATTAATTAATTCTTGTGAGATTTTTGGAAAACTAAAGTGAAAAGAAAAATGTGGAGATTTAAGAATTTCATGACAGAATTTAATAGTGCCTGATTAGATTTTGCGCTTGTTTTTATGAAAGAATAATTTACAAAAAGCTACTTAATGTTTCAATTATTATATTTAACTGCCTGACTTCACAAATTATGTTTTAAAGACGGCTTGGTCTTCAAATCAAGGAACAAGGACTTTTTCTAACAAAAAAACAATAATTAAAACGTTCAATCTATTTTTTTAGCAAAAAGCAAAGTGCTTATTAAGGATGGCAGTGGACCAGCGAGGGTGCGGGTAGGGATGGCAGTGGACTGGGGGAAAGCAGGGCCCCGCCCCACCCCACCCCGCCTCTCCCCGTTTGGACCGGGGATGAAGGGTATGAAACGGGGATGGAGGCGGGGACAAAGGTTACAATCCATCCCCGTTCGGGGATGGACGTACCCTTTTCCCCACCCGCCTCATCCCCATCCCTGCCACTTTTTCCCGCCCCGCCTCATCCCCGTTTGAACCGGGGATGGAAGACATGAAATGGGGATGAAGGCGGGGGTGGAGGTTAAAATCCATCCCCGCCGGGGATGGCGGTTCTAATCTTGAGGCGGGGCGGGGGTGGAGACCTTGTCCCTCACCCCGCCCCGCTCAACTGCCATCCCTAGGTGCGGGGAATAAGCTCTCCACCCCCACTCCATCTCAAAGTTTTACCTTTCATCCTTGGTTCATTATCTGTTTCATGTCCTCCATCTCTGCCCCAAAAGAGCGGGTTTGGATGGGTCTTCATTTTTTTTTACAAGATTTAAATGATCATTTTTTAGAGCAGTTAGAAGGAGATGAAGGAAATAAGAGAAAAAAAAAAGAACCTGTTTTTAAGGTTAAGAAGTAGAAACTTAAGGTTAAAAATATATATAAGATTTAAATGTTATTTTATAATATAATAAAATTTCATTAACAAGATTAAGAGTAAATTTATCCCCACCCCGGTTTGGATTTTCACCTCCATTCCAGATTCATTTTTCGTTTAGTGTCCTCCATCCCCTCCCCAAAGCGAGGGGACATATCCTTGTTTCCCAGTCCACTACCATCTTTAAAAATGCTCTCAGCTTTGATTTGTTTTGCAAATGTTCATAAGAGTCATTTATTAAAAAAGACAAAAATATTAGACGGTATTTGAAATACACCCAAATGAGTGGTTAGGTATAATAAATCAAATGTTGGGTGGACATGAAATTTTGAAATGTTTATTCAATAAGGAACTAATTTTTTGATATTTCAATGTTTAAAAATACATTTTTATTGAAATAATATTTTAAAATATTAATAACACTAAAATATCGTTCACACAATGTCGATGTCCGTGTTACATGTTAGACGGGACACGCCACCTCACCCTTGACATAGGTATCATAAATCAAATGTTGGGTGGCTCTTTATAAATAGTTGATATGCTAGGCAGCTTTTTATAAATTGCTTTCCTTAATACTTATAGAAAATGTATTATTTTGTTTGATACAATTTGGTTTGGTAGGGTATTTGAAAAGTGAAAATACTATTTAAAATAAGAGATTGACTTTCAAAATCTCATTAGATTTTAAATTCTGAAAGCTCGCACAAATGAGATTCATTTTTTAAATCTTACTTTTGGAGCCGTGTCAACTTACTTTTTAAGAAGATTGTTTTTTTAAGTTTTGTGTCAAAAAAAATTTAATGTTTTTGAGGTATTTTTAAATGAAATTCACTTTTTAAATCCCATGAAATGCAACCAAAGGTACCTAGGGATGACAGTAAATCGGGGTAAAATGAGGCTCCGCTCTGCCTCACCTCGACCCGTTTGAACCGAGGATGAAGGACATGAAATGAGAATGGAGACAGGGATAGAGGTTAAAATCAAAACCCGTATGAGAATGAAAGCATGGATGGACTTACGCTTTGTCCCGCCCCACCCGATCCCCGATCCCCGCCTCGTCCTGTCCCACACCGTTTTCAATCCTTATTTAGAGATGACAGTGGAATGAGGGAAAACAGAGTCCCACCCCGCCTCGCTCTATTTGGACCAAACGTACATAAGGATGACTGTAGACTGAGGAAAAATGGGCCCCCGCTCCGCTAGAGTTTTCCTTACTTTGGCGAGGGTTCTTAATCATTGAAACACACACACACACAAGCACCTAATCTCAATTCAAACCAAACCAATACTGTTTACATCCAAGCAGGTGAAGGGTGGAATTGGCCTTCCAAATGGTTCAAACGTTGTTGTAAAAGCTTTCTTGCCCATCACGTTTGGAACTCTACTTAGCCCACCTGATGAATTCTTTATGCCTCATATTTGATTGCATATTTGTTTATTCCTCTTAGTGTATGTTGCATATTTTGTTTAGACCTTCTCACTTAGCCATCTAATCAAAGAAAAAATATCTTAAAATATTATAAAAATCATAATTAGGGAAACATATATTTTAAAATATTATATTCTTTGAGGATGCCAAGTGTCATGCACAAAACTCAAACAACAAGTGCGTAGTATATAAGGAATGATGACCAAACCTCAATCATCAAGCATGTGGAATTAGAAAGCACGGCTAAGAACACGAGAATAGAAAAACTGAGATATCATGCATGGGGCTGGCCAATCCCATTCCAAATGAGTTTTTTGCAACTCCGGCCAATAAGAAAGGAAAGAGAGGTATATATATATATATATATATATGAGAACTGAATATATTAGGCTCCATTTCTCGTTCTGCCTTATAGTTTTGAAGTGTTTTATGATAGATCTGAACTGTTAGATGTGTTTATCATGCTCGATTTAGTGGGAAACGACTCTTGGATCATGTTTTTTTGATGAAAAAATATATTTTTATGAGCTTAAATAAATTGATGCCTTTATAGCCATTGATTTTGGATCACCAAAAATCCCTATATACAGGTAAGATTCCAGTGATCTAAAAGCTAGTTTCCACTAAACAAAATCTATATCTATGGTATTAGATGTGAGAAAAAACCAAAAACATGTGATTTTGAGGGAAGCGGATCAGGTCATGTTGAACATGAGCGTTTTTGCTCATGCTGACATCGTGGCCATCTGATTTGCATTTTAAAAAGCTCAAAAGTCAACAAAACTACATGGCATTCATCCAAAATGCATAAAGACGGCCACGATGTCGGCATGAGCAAAAATGCTCATCTTCAGCATGACCTGGTCTGCTTCCGATTTTGAGGGAGGGGGGCAAAACAAGAAAGTGGCTTGAATAAGTGCATTACTCTCTCTCTCTCTCTCTCTCTATATATATATATATATATATATATATATGTGTGTGTGTGTGTGTGTGTGTCAAAGTGGCATGTCAATGGTTAACAAAGCAATAACAAAGTCTCTAAATACCCACACGGCTAAACGGGAGAATAGTGCTTCCCACGATAAGGAGGCCTTGGACCTTCGATAAAATTTCTAAGCGATAATACTCACTATTAGCCAATAAATTAACTTGGTTATGATACCAACTTTCTACATGATTGACGAAATCCATGAAACCATACACAAAATAGATGAACCCTTATAATAAAGATTGAACATACATATAAAAATGCATTACATCAACATTAACAACTAACAACATAGTATACAAGATAGGTACATGGTGACACTAGAGATGGATAACACCTAGACACTTAGTACTTTAGAAGAAGAGAAAGAGGGAGAGAGAGATTAAGAGAAGAGAAAGAGGCACCCAAGATTGATGATTTTCTCATTACAAAGGATCTATTGATAGAGGGAGAAAAACTCTAGAACCAACTAAGGGGAATTCATTTTATTTTAGCGGAGTCACTTTTTTTGATAATGCGAAATCCACTTTTATTTTATTCCCTTGTCACGTTGCTTCATTTGCCTCTCTTTTTTTTAGAGGCATTTGTCTTGATGCTTTTACCTCTTACTTTTTGAAGAGTCATCATCTTTTACTTTCTTGAAGGGTTATTTTACCCCTTTGTCGACTATTTACTGCCTTTTAAGGTAACTGACTGCTACTGTTGATCATACTTTTTTTTTATTTCTACCGGTTGATATGGGGTTCCATTAATATGTTTAAAGACTTTATTGAGTGTTCTATTAACTCTAGAACCCTTTTATAGGCTTCAAATAATTTAGGGGTTTTTTTCATGATTTTATCTTGCATCTTATTTTTTAATTGTCTCAAATTAGGATTTTGAGTGGTTTTTAGCTCTTTTATCAAATTTATTACACACCACTTTATATCAATTTGTCGAATGAACATGGGCAACCAAGTATTTTTCATGATGACTTTAAATTCTTATATCATAATTCATGGGAGGCATGTGGCTGCGCAAAATCTCATTAACCTATTATCCTCGTCTTTAGGAGACCAAAATTTATTGTCGGGATCGATTTTTCTGATCTTTTTTTTAGATCTTCTAGCAAGATATCATTCGTGACCCCAAATTTTGACCACCAATAATGAAAAAACCAGATTGGAATATTTTTTACCTGGTTAATAAATTTAATAAACCAAGAGTGTTTATTTTGGGGATTTCAAATGTATAAAGCATTGATCCATGCATTCATATAATCCCAGTAATTGTAATATCTTACTCCTTGGATGTTAGAGAAAATTTTTCTGATTTTGTTAGGGTCTAAAGAGATATCCCAAACATGTAAAACAAAATTTTTTCAATGCCCATTTTTTAATATGCATTTTTGCTTACGTGTCAAAATTTTGCACTTTTTGTTTCAATTTGAATTCTTTCATAAAAATTTGTATTCTTTCCTTTAGTTTTAGGGATGAAATACTCATCATAAGGAAGATATTTTCTCTGGAGGTCTTCTGAGGACATAGTGATCTTCAGTATCTCAAGAGGTGAAGTTTCCTCTTCAACTATGCGAATATAAGGATTGCTTTCCTTTTCAGACTTGATTAGTGAGATGGATGAAGATGAACTTTCCATTTTTAATGTTCTTCCGTAATTAAATTTTTTAGGGGTCTTGATTGTCTTTCTATAGTTTACTTTTCCTTAAAAAAATCATGAGATAAAAAATCATGCAGTAAATTATTTTCACCTTTTATATACTCAATGTCAAAATCAAAAGTAGATAATATGGCTTGCCATCTAGCAAACATCTCTTTAGTAACCAAATTTTAAACAACTTTTTGCAAAACTTTTTTAGCTAATTTGCAATCAACTTTATGTAAAGATTTTTTATTTAATAATTCTCATTGGAATTTTGAGATTCTTTTTACAATTGCCATTTTTTTTAATGGTGGAGTATTTTTTCTAAGACCCCCGAAGTAAATCTTATTAATTGTTCTGGGCTTATTGGGTTAATCATTTGTTTTAAGATTCCTCCATATCCCATTTATGATGCATCATTTTTTATTATTCTAAAAGCCTCTAAATCTAGTATTTGAAAAGACTGCAATGTTCTTACTTTGTTGTTGATGTTTTTTTGCTGCCTAAGAATGTTTTTTTGTCCATGGGACAGGGTTTTTCTTTAACATGTTTTTCTGTCCATGGGAGAGGGTTTTTCTTTAAACTGTCATTTAGCAATTTTCTACCTTTTGCTAGGTTTTGATAGAAATTTAAAACATAGTTTAAACACCCCAAAAACCACTGTAATGGAGTTTTGTCTTTAGTTTCATCTGTTTTTTTTTTGCAAAATCTAAAGTTCTTTGAAATAAAAAGATTTTATCATATTAGATTTTATACCCTAAGAACTTTCTTTTTGTTTGAAATAGATTTATCTTTTTTGCAGAAAGAACAAGTCCATTTTGTTTTACAATATCAAAGAAAATCTTCAAATGTCTCCAATGTTGATCTATGTTTCATAAGAAGATTAATATATCATCAATGTATATGATTAAGAATTGCATAAAACTGTTACAAAATTTATTTATTATTTTTTAAAATTCAAATGGTGCATTTTTTAATCCAAAAGGCATTACGTTCCATTCACATTGCCCGAAGGATGTTGTAAACATTGTTTTATCTATCTTCTTATTTGATTTGAAATTGCCAAAATCTTAATTTCATATTAAATTTGGAGTATGATTTACTCCTCTCAATTCTTCTAATAAGGTCATGCTTGTAAGGTATTGGGTACCTTATCCATTTAAATACCTTGGTTTATAATTTAAAACTAGTTAGGGTACTCCTTTTTCCTTTTCAACAACATTTTCAATATAAAATGTTGCATAACTCCAAGAAGATGAACTCTTATAAGTTTCTTCTCTACCAGGTCTTCAATTTCTTTTTTTACATGTTCTCAATAACCTTTTGTCCATCTGAATTGGCCTAACCTTAGTAAGGATTTGGTCTTCATCAAACCCTTTAATGTAGGGTAGACTAACCTCATGCTTTTTCCTATGGCAAAAGGAGGTCGGTATTTCTGCGGCAATTCTTTTTCAAGTTTTTGTTTGAATTCTTTGATTTGTTTAAGAAGCTTAAGATCTTTTAATTTTTCTCTTATGTTTGTGGTTTCAATTTCATTTACAAAATTTCCTTTATAATGAATTACTTTTTTTAATTGTAGAAGTAAAGATTCTCCAATCTTAGTATAAAACTTGAAGAATATAAGATTTTCTTTAATCCTTCCAAATATTCCTTCATTTGTTTATAGAAAATGGTTGAATTTGTGGTAAAAAGGGAGTTCCTAAAATTACTCATTGCCTTAAAGTTTTTACTAATAAAAATGAAGTCTAGATACATACTTCTTAAGAGCAGACATGTACTTTGAGTAGTTTATATTCTACTTCCATTTTTTTCCATTGGCAGCTTTGACTTGATAAAGAGTTTTCTCAAATTATTGAGTTTGAATCAAACCTTCTCTTATGCAATTTTTATATTTAAAGGTAAAGTATGGTAAAACTTTATATTTAACCTCAGAGTACTACTTTTGCTTGTTTAGTTTCTCAATATAGTTTATTGCTTCCTCAAGCATTTGTCCTTCTATTTGTGACTCCTCTTGTTCTTTGACAATATCATCAAACCCACTCTCCTCTTGAAGCACGTTCTCAAAGTTTTCTATTATTTGACTTAATTCCAGAGTCTATATTTCCTATTTTGAGGTTTTGAATTTCTCTTTTCATTTCCTTTTGTTCTTTGTAAAGATATTTGAGACTTAATTTAGCCTTAACTTGTCTAGTCTTTCGATTTCTTCTCATCAGTTCATCTATAGAATAGAACTCTTTAGATAGAGATGGTTGCTTTTCTTTCTTCTTTGCTCTTTTTATAGTTTTAAGTACTTAATTAATTGTTTCTTTCTTTCACTAGGATCATCAATTTTGTCGATTATTTTTAAAAGAATATGTTCTTTAGAGGAAATGACCCAAATCTCATTGTCTAAGTGAGAGGAATAATTATTCCTGCATGAACATTCTTTTTCTGAGGACTTAGTTTCTAGTGTTTGTAAGAGATTTTTTATTTTCTCTCTAAGTTCTTCTACATCTTCCTCTTTAATTATCTATTGTACCTTTTTCTTTATCCTTTTGGGAGCATTTATTTGCATAATGCCCCTTTTTTTTTGCATTTATATCATACAGAAGAAAATTTTCTTTGTCTAGGTTCTTATCCTTATGGTTTTTGCTTATTTTCTCTAATTCTATCTTGATTCTTATGCTTTTGCTTGCATTATTTTCTCTTTGTATTGTAGGGACTTTTCATATTTCTGAAATTGGGGTTTTCAGTTGAGAATCCAAATTGTTCACAAAAATCTCCTAACTCCTGCCTCCCAAAAATTTTATTTTGTTTGATATGATCATTGAGTTTGAGATTATTACATAATTATGCTCCAATAATTTGAATCATTCGAAATAGATATCCTATATGGTAGGCTGAGTATGAGATGCTTCGTTCTCCTGCTTCACCTCTTAACTGAGTTCTAACCTTTTCTACAAAGAGCGATGATAATCCTGAGATAATCTTTTTTTTCAGAAATCATTATTTGAATATGAAAGTTGGTATAATTTTGGTAAGAATGCATCTTTATACCATCTAAAGTCTGAAAGTGTTTTACACCTTAAATTAATAAGCTGAATCCTAATGTTTTCATATATATCTCTTATGTCTCCAACAAAATAAAATATTATATTGCTAGTAAAGGTGAAGATAGCATATGCTTGTTTATTAGGTAAAGGGTTTCCCTCGGGGTCTTTTTTTACCTTGGTTAGTATGAAAACCTTTTGTTTATTGGTGAGATAATTATCCCACCATCCTCTAAGTTGTCCCGATAACCCGGCTATTATCAGAGTTGTTGTTTGGGCATTAGTATGTCCTTGGGCTCTATAAGCATTTTAATACATAAGTATCTGATGACAAAGTGTGAAAAATTGGTATTCTATCATTCCATCTAAATTTCATTCAATTATAGACCTCCCATCATATTGTGATGGTAGCAGAGTGTCTAATGTTTTCTCAATTTGAAGGTCAACATATGTGGGCCTTCTATAATAAAATTTTTTATCTTGCTGGTCCTAATGACTCTTTGGGGCTTGGAAGAATAGATCTTACATATTTCCTCCTGAGATAAGTCTACATTTTCATTTGATGATTCTATATTGTTTTTTGAGGTTTTCTCTTTTTTAGAGCCATATGATTCTTCTACTTATGAGGGCTTATTTATTGTTGCTAAAGTAGATTCTTAAATTAATAATTTAGACAATCTTGTTATTAATTCAGATAACATTTCTTCTGAATATTTTGATCTTAATTTTATTTTAAGGTATATTTCTATTGGTTTGAACAAAGAAGAATTAGGTTTCTTTGATGTAGGGGTTATAACTTGAATAGCAACGATAGGTACGACTATTGCTATTGATTTCTTTTTTTCCCAAACTATACCTGATATAGTATTTTTCATCTTTCTAGTTTGTTTTCCTATAGAGCATAATAGGATGTTGGTGTAGTTATGTTGTTGCATGAGGTTAACCGAATATGTTCTCTCTTGATTTGGGCAAAATCTAATTTAGGGATGGTTTTGAAAGGACATGCCCTAGCTTCTTCTTTGATAGTTTCTAAGGGAGGGCGTGAAGACTCAATTTCGGTCCCTTTTGTGGTCTTCCAAATCTTTTTCTCTTGTATAGTCAAAAGATCCTTTATTCTTGAATCTTTTGTTTTTTAGTTAGAAAATGAATACAATCTTGTTCATACCATTCAAAGAACATAATATATTTTTGTTCTTCTTGCATATTGGCATACCAAAACTTTCTAACTTGATGTCTACTTATTTCATTGTAGGTTTTATAAATCCATTTTGTTTTTTCTTTACTTTTCTCTTTACACATATCTTTTGCAAATAATTTTTTATATATTTTAATTTCTTTTGTAATGGCATTAATCTTAAAATCCAATCTAGTTGTCGAGGGTTCATAACTTTGCTCATATGTAGCAAAGGCTATGTTAGGGTTCTTCATTGGTCTTTCATTTTCTATTTCAAAGGTTGGAATAGATGAGGTTGAGGCTCTGGAAGAGGTAAAAGCTATTTTTCTCTTAGAGGCAAACCTGATGTGTATATCTCCTTTAAGAGTTTTCATGATCCTTTCAAATTTTGTTTATTGTAAAGGTTGAGGAGTTACTGCCTCATTAATAGTCCATGATTATGGAAGCTTAATATCTTTCCATTTAATTTGTTTGAGAACTATAAAATTGCTCTTGGTGTTTGTCTAAAAATAGGTTGCCAAACCTTTTGAGGTATATTATTTTGCCCCAACAACTAAGGTAGTCATTACTTTGTAATATATTTTGTATGACACCAATATATTAACTCAACCAGATCTAAAAGGGAGTTTGTATATTTCATATTTTGACAGTTGCTTAGGCTGACTAACACTGTTGTGTTTAATCTATTTTGGTTAATGATTTAACTACGACTTGTACAAGTCCTAAATGAACATATTTGTACATATGTTTAGCTTTCATTGCTTCTATATCCTTATTACTAAATAATTGTAAGGTTACTTGTTTTTTCACTATGGGAAGAGTCTTTTCTATTGTTTTGATATAAAAGTCTTATTGAAACTGAAAAGTTCCATGCTTATAAAAAAATTTATTGGAACTTTTGGGATTTTTCAATTGGCGATACTTTTTTTTCTAATTTTTTAAAACATATTGAGTTAGAATTTTTTATTGACATAGTCCTTATGAAAGATGATGGCTCAGGGCTTTCATCAGATCTGCTTGTTAAAGCTTTTATTAATCTCCTAGCCATTTTACCAAAGTGTTCACTTAATGGTTAATAAAGTACTCATAAAGTCCCTAAACACCCACACGGCTAAACGGGAGAATAGTGCTTCCTACAACAAGGAAGCCTCAGACCTTTGATAAAATTCCTAAGCGATATATATATATATATATATATATATATATATATATATATATATATACGCTATAAAACATGTCAAACCTACCCACCCCACATCTAAACCCACATGTGATCAAATGCACCATTTTTTGGAGGGTGTGCTAGATAGCCTACTAGTTGACTAGACCAACGCCTTCTGGGATCACAGTGTAGTAGGGTTGCCGACGATAGTTGGTGCATCACCAGAGGTTGTCGAACTGTGCTAGAAAATGGTGACAAAGTTGACAAAAAAACTAGATCTCTATAACTATGCAGGGCTTGAGCATGATAAAACATATCACATCGTGAAGTATCTTTGATAGTTGATTCGAGAATATCGTTACAAAGATCTTGATGTGTAGTATACCAAAAAGTACTTGGCTTGCCCGAATTCTATCGAAATTGGCCAAAATGTTTGTCGAAAATTGCAAACACATTATGGTGGGTAGGTTTGACATGATTTTTGGTGGGTAGGTTTTCATTTCTCTCTCTCTCTTATCCCATATATATATATATATATATATATATATATATATATATATATATATATATATATATATATATATATATATATATATATATGGGATAACTGGAATATGTAAACCAACAAAATATGTAAATTGGTATGTATCAAGATTTTTATAGTTTTTTCCCTAAAATTTCACCGTACATATGCGATTTAGATGCGTTGTTTTATAGAAACAGACTCTTGGACCATCCGATTATGATGTATAAGAAGGATCTTTTAAGACTTGAAAATCAATGGGTTAGATTTTTTATAAATATGCAAACATAGAAAATCACATTTCTTGATTCGATTACGATGATCCAATAGTCGATTCCAAGCAAATGGACCATGCCTAATGCATTTGTAGGGTTAGATTTGAAAAAAAAAATATGAAAATCTCAGTTTATACTAATTTACATATTTTATTGGTTTACATCTTTCAGTTTTTCTATATTTAAAATATATATATATATATAGAGAGAGAGAGAGAGAGATTATGTATAGTAACTCAAGAGTTTTTGAAAAAATTACAAGATGCCATGTAACATTTTTTTAAGAGAATTATATAAGAATGGGCTAACAATTTTTGAATGACATTGTCAAAACAAATGGCAAGGATGTTAATTAACAAAATGTTATGCAGTATCTAATTATTTATCTTATAAAAAATGCGAATAATATATATATATATATATATATATATATATATATATATTGTAAAATCAAATGTTACAGATGTGATCTACATGGTTTGTTTAATAAAAATCTTGTTTTAAATCATGTGATTTTGACAAGTAATTAAGTTTCTAAGGGGATTAAAAAATCATTGGTCCATAATGTGCCAAAATTTCATAACTCAAAAAATCATAATTTTACATTAGAAAAACATGATCGAAGGCTTGATCCCTAGCAAACAAATCATGATGAACACATATGTATGGTTAGATTGAGGCAATACAACTTGCACTTGTGATTTCTTACTCATTAGTTCCTTACCTTCATTAGTAGCAAATATTTTTCACATACATATATATATATATATAGGAAAGGGCATTACAATGGACGCTCTTCTCGTCGAGTGCTTGCACTATCAAAGGAGCATGCTGATTTTTGCGCAAAAAGGGGCTTTGACAACATTCTTTACCGCCACTAAAGCCTCTTCTGTTATAACTTATTATAACTGAAGGGTTTTAGTGGCAGTAAAAGCTCCATTTTTTCTCATTTTTTGCGTGTCATCGATCTTTGTGCAATAAGCAGTGCAAACAGAGGCGGAGCTTGGGGGGGGCAGGACTGTAATCCAGTCCTGCCTCCCAAAACAGTTATTTTATTTATTTTTTTTAAAAACCCAGTCCTAGCCCAGCCCTGACTGCAGCAAATAGTTTGATTTGTCCATATGAAATAAATTTTTATTATTAATTATAGCCATTTTTTTATTTTATCTCAAAAAACTTTTTTTCTGGGGCGCACCAATTTTTTTTTCCTACACCCCTGTTTGCCCCCCCTCCCCCCTCACATGAATCCTAGCTACGCCACTGAGTGCAAATGTATGTGCTGTTGTCAAACGGAAAGCGTGTTCAACAATATGCCCTTATATATAAAGAGAGATGCAAAATGTGAACTATTAAATTTAGTCTATAAATTATATATATATATATTAAGTGCAAGTCATTAGAATATGAGAACCTATGTGTGAACTGTGATTTTCATGGTTTTTTTGTTATTTTCTCTTGAATCTAACCATACACATGTGATCTACATGCTTAGTTTTATTATAAGATCCCACTCCTGAATCATTCAGTTTTATAAGAACTTGATCTTGAAGCTAACCATACATACTTTTAAGACTTTAAAATCAATGGCTCATAATTTTCATAAATATTCAAACGTTTAAAAATTATATTTTTCATCTGATATACGATCCAACAGATTATTCCTAGCAAATTCATCATGCCAAGCACATCCACATAGTTGGATTTGCAAAATAAGCATTGGAAATGCTTATATTCCTAGTTCTCATATTTCTGGTTTCTCATATTCTAGTCTCTTAAGTGTAATGTATTAAAAAATACATATATTCTATAAAGGTATGAGTTACATGGTAGTTCAACTCATGTTCATCTTGTCTCATCCAGGAACAAGCCAAACACATGCATCAACCGAGTCACCAGCTAGTTCCACTAGTAAAGGAGCCAAGGGTGAACATGACTTGTAGGGTTTTTACCAGCCACGGCTGGGGCAGATCGGTCTCAGACTCACTTTCAGCACAACAGCACCTTAATGTTCAAACTGAATCTGAACTGATCGAGTCCAATGCAGAGTCTGACTAAGGATGGCAATCGACTGGGACTAGGGTGGGGGACAAGGTCTCCACCCCTGGCCCATCTCAAAATCTGGACGTCCATCCCTGCAGGTTTGGATTTTAACCTCCACCCTCTCTGTTTAATGTCCTCCATGAAATTTCACTAGAGGAAGGGTGAATAGTGAAATTGTATATAGATCGATAAAATCAAAAATAATGCAATAAAGGCACAACACATAAACACAAAATTTATATTGGTTCGGTCAAAACCCTGACCTACATCCAGTCCCCAAGCAAACCACTTGAGCTTTCCACTATAACATCCGAGTCACCAGATAAATAGTACAACACCCTCTTCCTCAGAGGTCTTCTTCTCTCAACAGAGAAGAGGCACACCCTCTTCCACAGAGGTCTTCTTCTCTCAACAGAGAAGGACAACACCCTCTTTCACAGAGGTCTTCTTCTCTCAACAGAGAAAGACAACACCCTCTTTCACAGAGGTCTTCTTCTTTCAACAAAGAAGGAATATAGTGAATAACAGAAAGTTATAATACTTCCTATAGAACCTTCAGAAAGATATGAATGCACGAATGAAGGATTCTCAGAATGTTCTGTTCTTTTCACTCAGAAGATACTCTTTGTCAAAAAGCTATTCTTGACTTTTTCTCTTTCTTTCTTTTTTCTTTTTCTAGGCTCTCTTTCAAAAATCGAATAGTAATTTTTCTCGTTGTAAGCTCACATGTCCATTCCTTGTCTGAATAGTTTATTTGAGTGTGTTTATATAGCTTAAAAAAAGTAGTCGTTACTTATTTGAAATCGTAGTCTTTTTGAGATGTGAAATGTCATGTCATTTCAAAAAACATCTTTAGAGAAATTCGAGAAAGTCTTCTTTCCATAAAAGTAAAATATGGGGTACAATAGTCGTTGAAATATTTTAGGTATTATATATTTTATGTAAAAAGTCTATTTCTTACAATAGTACATTTGAACGTTGGATTGTAGGCTGTCATGTAGTTTTGTCTTTATCCTAATTAATGATTTGTGGTACATAAGTACTTCTTTACTTTAAATGAGTGTAAGTACAATAAATACTTTGAGATATTTATTTGTACATAGTCATATCAAGAGTTTTCTTTATGATGTGTTTTTCAATGTCTACAGAGAGAATGAAGACTTTAAACAAGTCGACATTCTTGAGAAGGATATTTACAAGGATTTTTTACAGGAGGTATTTAATGCTATACAAAGAGAATGATAACTTCAAGTAAGTCGACATTCTATGAGTTTGTAAAAAGGTGACTAAAGTCTTTTCACCAAGTATAATATTTGTTTTTCTTTGTGTAGCCGATTTCCATGTTTTGTCTTTTTCCTACACATTTGAAATCATTTCTTTAAAAAGGTAACTAAAGTCTTTTCAACAAGTATTATATTTGTTTTTCTTTGTGTAGCCAATTCCCATGTTTTGTCTTTTTTCTACTTTTAAAATCATTACTTTTCAAGTTGTCTTATATATGATAGAAGGTACAATTATTGCTTTTTGAAATCATGAATTATATCATGTCAAAATACCTTTTTCATAAAGGTTTGTAAGAAGGTACAATTATTGGTTTTCAAAAAAGAAGCTTTTTGAAACTATTGTATACTTTTATGAAATAGCTTTTATGAATGAGCATGTAATATGCAATATGCATGCTTCTGAAGGTTCTGTTACATATGACTCTAAAGAAGAAAAAAATCTTCAACTTGAGGTAGCCGGTCTCTTTAGATGGTCTTTAGGAATGCATGGCTCATCAAGTTTTTCTTCAAGGAGTATGATTGCACCATAGTTGTACTTGAACAGGAGGTCTCCATCCTTTTTTAGTGAGATATCCTTGCATCAAATACTCGTTAGATATATGGCAAAACATATCTAGTCATAATATAACATTTTTCAAGAAGACATATTATCATATTATATAAAATCAAATACGACAGTGTATCATATTATGTGACATCAAAATAGAGTTTCTCAACATTCTCCTTCTTTTTGATGATGACAAAATATGCTTCCCCTGTCAAAAAGACATTATGCATAGAAATAATACTATCATAAAAATATTGAAAAATGTCAAAGACGAGTATTTTTCTCCAATAATGGAGACAGGTTTTTCTCCCCCTTTGTCATGGACAAAAAGGAAGGGATCAGAGTAAGCAGAGTTATTACAGACCAGAAAAAAATAAAGTTGAACAAAAAAAAATGTAAAGTTATTGCAGTCCAAAAAAAAAAGTTTATTTTGATCCGGAGGAAGGGTGAAACTTTCGGAGTAATGCATCTTGGCCGAGTTGTAGTGAAGCTTGATTCTTTAGAAGGAGATCCTGGGTGTTCTGGACATTGACAAGAGCTGAGAAGATGTCAAGGTCAGAAGTTGCTGCTTGATCTGCTTCTTGAGGGCCTTCGTCGTCAGAGTGTAGGTGAGAGGACTCTTCTTCATGGAGAGAGGAGTCATCAAATATATTGTTTGAGTAGTAGATGACATCTGTGGCAAGAGGAATCTGGAAGAATTCAAGAATGAGTGTGATGGAATATCCGAAGGGAAGAGACTTAAAGGAATGAAAGTTGATCATATTGTGGAAGATGACACTGGACCAGTTGATGGGAAAGGCAGAGAAGATGGCATAAAGAAGAAGGGAGACTTTATTTACAATAAATCCTCTAGATGTCGACTTGGGGATGATATTGGAGGAAAGAATTTTGGACAACAATAGAACATGAGGTTGGAGATTGCTCTCATGCCATGGGAAGTGAGTGGAGCGAGTGGAGAGGAGGATTTTCTGAAACACAGAGTGGTCGAGAGGAACAATGTTGGGAATCTCAATACCGTAAGAAGAAATATTCAATATGGTGCCTAACTGAGATATGTCGAGGGAGAAAACTTTTTCATGTACCATGGAAGTGATAGAAGAGTGATCATGGTCGATAGAAAGGTTGGTGTAGAAAATTTTGATAAGATGAGGATAGATGGGCATTTGTTTTGGAGAGGCTAGAACATGAATAAGTTCAGAAAGAGAAGTTTGTAAGTCAAAAGCTGGAAAGGCTTCAAGGTGAACCAAGCTGCCTGGTAGGATGGTCAAAGATTTTATGGAGTGATAAGTGTGAATGAGATCCGGAAATCTCAACTCCGAAGCTTCAAGTATGTCGGATGTGGAAGAGAATGCCATTGCAAGAGCTTAAAAAAAAGAGCAAGAGAGAAGAGCTTGGAAGGAGTAGTAGTTTGTAAGAGAATAGAGATATTCGTGGGGAATTGGTGAGAGATGAACCAATCTATTAAATAGAAGGAGAAAAGTAGTGGTGATAAGAAATGAATGACATTGGAAGTGAAGGATTTTTAGATTTTAGCTGAAAGAGGAAATGTGTGAGTTGTAAATTAAGAGGCTTGTGAATGACAAATCAAATCAATTGTTGGAAGATAGTGTATTGTATGTTAAGAAGGACATAGTTTTGAATAACTTTTTATATAGAGAAAGGTTTACTGTGGGAGAGTTTGTCGAAGTTTGATATGTGTCATGTGATGCATATGGACTATCTTATTAGACTAGGATTTTAAAGAGTTTTGTGTGATGAAGAGATGTGAGAAAAGATGTATAATGGCCTAGTAAAACAAACAACTTTTTATACATGATTTTACTTTATATGAAAGCATTCTAAATCCGTGAGAAGTGAATTTTGGAATAGGACAAACAAGAATATATGAGTGAGATGCAATAATGTCTTATTTAAGAAATGTTGTTATAGGTATGCGTGAAAGGAGTGTGAAAAAGCATAAAAAAAGGTGAGTATACGAATTTGAAAGAGAGAGAGATCATAAAGGACAATCAATCACTTGATGTATGATATAAAGTGAAGTCATGATTGATGTTTGGCTAAGAGGACATGGTTTTAATGGAGGGAGTTCATGGTTTTTGAAAATGATAATTTTAAATGTATAATGGTCACGGATGGAGATTCACTTTGTATTAAATGAAGAGCGACAAGAAATGTGTGGTACTAAATAGTACAAAAGAAAAAGAATGGTGGACAAGTTTTTGAAAATGATAATTATTCATAAAAAGGTGTGAATGATGACATGATAGAAATATAATGTATATGATATAACAAATGATATAGTAAAATTATACGTGAAATACAACAACTCAATCTTTAGCAGGAGGTAAAGAGAAAAAAGATAATCATTCGATTTTGACTAAAATTTGAAAAGCAAGATTTCTCATAAAATACTATTCTTGTTTAAGTTAAGTAGGCAAGTTGAGAGGAATATGTTATCATGTTGAAGGTGAACCAACTTATCGTAAGAGAAGTTTTCACAAAAGGACAAAAATAATAAAAGGTGTTATGAGATGAGTGATGTGAGCAATGTCATGATAGCTTTTACTTAATATAATTAGTTCTTCTGGATATTAGTGAAAGGAAATAGGACAGGAGTCATTATAGATGTGTACTTGAAAGATGACAAGTTGAAAGACATAAAGAATGTGTCATGATGAATGTGTTTTTATAAGTGTTTAGAGTATACGTGAACATAGTTTGACTCTAAAAAGTAAAAATATATACAAGAAATCGATAAGAATGAAACCGAATAAAATAAAATTTTAATAGAACTCATAAGATGTTTTAGTCTTAGTAGGTGAGATTAATTATAAGTCACTTAGTTTGCATATTCCTAAATCTCTTCTAATTCGTGTAAAGTCTTCATGTTTTAATGGTTTAGTAAAGATGTCTGCTAACTGTTGATTAGTGGGTATGAATTCGAGTTTAATTATGTTGTTTAAGACTTGTTCTCTTAAGAAGTGGTGTCTTATTTGAATATGCTTAGTTCGTGAGTGTAAAATAGGATTTTTAGATAGGTTTATAGCACTAGTATTATCACAGAAAATAGTTATATTTTCAAAATTTAAACCAAAATCTTTCAAAGTTTGTTTCATCCAGATGACTTGTGTACAAGCTAGGCTAGCAACAATGTATTCAGCTTCAGTAGTTGATAAGGATACATAGTTTTGTTTCTTACTGAACCATGAAACTAGTGAGTGCCCTAGCATATGACATGTTCCACTTGTGCTTTTTCTGTCAGATTTACTTCCAGCAAAGTCAACATCGCTGTATGAGATTAGATCAAATGTAGAGGATTTTGAATAGAATAATCCAAAATCAACTGTGTCTTTTAAATATCTCATTATTCTTTTTACAGCTTTAAGATGTGATTCTTTTGGATTTGACTAAAATCTAACACACAAGCAAACACTGAACATAATATCTAGACGGCTAGCAGTTAAATACAGAAGTGATCCTATCATACCTCGGTATACCTTTGTATCAACAGACTTACCATCTTCATCTTTGTCCAAAACAGTGGTTGTGTTCATAGGAGTGGTTTTTGAAGCTGTTGAGTTCATGTTGAACCTTTTTAGAAGTTCATGAGCATACTTGGATTGATTGATGAAAACTCCATCCTTGGTTTGCTTAATATGTAGTCCAAGAAAGTAGTTGAGTTCTCCCATCATACTCATTTCGAATTCCTTCTGCATGGACTTAGAAAATTCTTCACAGAGAGTGCTGTTAGTAGATCCAAAGATGATATCGTCCACATACACTTGAACAGTTAAGGTATGATCATCCACAACTTTTACAAATAGAGTAGAGTCTGCTTTGCCTACTGAAAAACCAGTTTTTAATAAAAAGGTTTTGAGTCTATCATACCAAGCATGAGGTGCTTGTTTTAATCCATATAAGGCACATTTTAGTTTGAAAACATGATCTGGATATTGTTTATTTTCAAAGCCTGGAGGTTGTTTTACATAAACTTCTTCATTTATAAAACCATTAAAAAAGGCACTTTTAACATTCATTTGATAAAGTTTAAAATCCATATAGCTTGTATATGCTAAAAACATCCTAATAGATTCAAGTCTAGCAATAGGAGCAAATGTTTCATCAAAATCAATACCTTCCTCCTGGTTGTATCCTTGAGCTACTAGTCTTGCCTTGTTTCTTATAACATTACCTGTTTCATCTAGCTTGTTTCTGAAGATCCATCTTGTCCCAATGATCTGATGGTCCTTTGGTCTTGGTACAAGATCCCAAACTTCATTCCTTTGGAATTGATTCAGTTCTTCAGTCATGGCTAGCATCCAGAACTCATCGATGATGGCTTCATCAATCTTCTTTGGTTCAAGTTAAGAATTGAATGCCATATTTGCAATCCGTTCTAGCTGAGTTCTAGTCTGAACCCCCTTTGTCAGGTCTCCCAAAATCTGCTTTTGAGGATGATCTTTGATTTCGACAAATATTCTTTGATGATCATCTTCATTAGACTTAGCTGTGTTATCTAAAAATAAATCTGTACTTTCAACATCATCATCGTTAGTTTGCTTATGAACAGATTGATCAATAGATTCACAGAAACTAACATGCATAGATTCTTCAATAGTATTAGAACTCTTATTGAAAACTCTGTATGCTTTACTATGACTTGAATATCCTAAAAATATGCCTTCAATAGATTTAGCATCAAATTTATCTAGGCTATCTTTAGTGTTTAGGATAAAACATTTACATCCAAAGACTTTAAAATAGTCTATTCTTGGAGTCCTGTCATAGAATAATTCATAGAGAGTTTTATTTAATATGGGTCTAATAATAACTCTATTTGTTATATAGCATGCAGTATTAACAGCTTCTGCCCAAGAAGATTTAGCAAGATTATTATGTTGGAGCATAGTTCTAGCAGATTCCTCAAGGGTTCTATTCTTTCTTTCTACTACACCATTTTGAGGTGCAGCTCTAGGAAAGACAAAGTTATGAGAAATACCATGCAAGTTACAAAAATTTACAAAAAGTTTCTTTTCAAATTCTCCTCCATGGTCACTATGGATTTTAACAATAGAACAAGATTTTTCATTTGTAATTTTTTACATAAAATTTCAAATTGACAAAACGTATCACTTTTGTTTTTCAAAAATATTACCCAAGTAAATCTTGAGTAGTCATCTACAATGACAAAAACGTATTTATTGTGATTAAGACTAGCTACTCTAGAAGGACAAAAAAGATCCAAGTGGAGAAGCTCTAAAGGTCTTTTGCTTGAAATGATATTTTTTGATTTGAAAGATGATTTTGATAGTTTTTCTAGTTGACATGCATCACAAAAATAATCTTTTTTAAAATATGTTTTGGGTAACCCACGTACTAACTTATCTTTAGCTAATTTAGACATGTATTTGGAGTTGACATGACCCATTCTCATGTGCCATAAATGTTGAGTGTCATTATTAGCTATAAGGCAATGTTCAATGATGTTTTCTAGGTATAGTTCATATATATTATTTCTTCTTATACATTTTAAGATGATATTCTCATTGGTGTCTGCTATAAGACAAACATCATGATTAAAGCTAACATTATAACCTGTGTCACACATTTGACTAATACTTAGAAGGTTATGTTTTAAGCCTTTAACCAGGAGAACGTCTTTGATAAGAGGTTTATCAATATTACCAATATTACCAATACCAATTATCAAACCTTTGTTGTTATCTCCAAAGGTGACCGTTCCTCCTTCTTTATGATGAAGAACAACAAAAAGGTCTGGATGTCTTGTCATGTGCTTTGAACATCCACTGTCTAGTATCCATCTGTTCTTCTTCTTTAAAGCCTGCAAAACATTAAGTAAAACTTCTTTTTGGTACCCAGTCGGGTCCCTTTTTGTTAGATTTTGGAACCCAAATCCATTTTGATTTAGGTTTGTCTACAGCTTTAAAGGAGTTTAAGGAATTAAAATTATAGTACTCCTTTTTAGATTCAGAAGAACTTTTCACAAAAGTGGTCTTTTGATTCATACAAGAAGGCTTGTTGAATTGAGAGTAGCCAATACCATTCTTGTAGAAAGAGACTTTTTGAGAGGATAGGAGTTTATCCAAGTTCTCTTTTCCTTTAGTAAACTTGAACACCGTTTTCATAAGGTTCTCGGTTTTACTCTTTAATTCTGAAATTTCTACTTACAGATTTTTAGTCTTGGAGCTAGTAGAAGAGATTTCAGAAGTAATAAGAAGATTTTTCTTTTGTAACTCAGAATTTTCAATGCTGAGTTTTTCATTTTTTAGAATGAGCTCTAGATTCTCATATTTCAAATGTCTATTTTTGAGAATCGTTTTCCTTGATTCTTCAAAAAGTTCCTGAAAAACATTTTGAAGTTCTTCAAAGGAGAAATCAAGGGATTCACTTACAGAGCTTTCTGCCATGAAGCACATGTTGGCGGTTTCTGCTTCATCATCATTTGACTCTTCACTTGTGGATGGTTCTGAATCATCCCATTGAGCGTGCAGAGCCTTTTTCTTGAAGAACCTTTTCTTTGGTTCCTCAGTCTTGGATTTTCTTTTAAGAAGAGGTCAGTCACGTCTCAAGTGACCTGGCTTATTACACTGGTAGCACATAGAATCTTCCTTTGGGTCTTTTCTTTCTTTGTGCTTATTTGGAAGCCGGTTCCTTCTCATAAAGCGCTGAAATTTTCTGGTAAGTAGCGCAATCTCAGTTTCTTTTTCTGAGTCCTCATCCTCAGATAGGGCTGAGAAGGCTAGAGTTTTCTTTAAAGGTCGTTCCTCTTCCCTTCTTTCCTTCATGTGGACTTTATAGGCCATAAGATTGCCTATTAAGTCGTCCATGGTAAGCTTGGACAAATCTTGAGCTTCTTCAATAGCAGTAGTCTTTTTCTCCCAATCAGTTGTGAGAGATCTCAAGATTTTCTTCACCTTTTCTGTCTGAGAGTAGGTTACACCCAGAGATTTCAGATCGTTGGTGATGTTGGTGAATCTGGTGAACATCTCTGTGATGGGTTCATCTTTGTTCATTTTGAACAACTCATATTTTCTGACAAGAGATGAGATTTTGACTTCTTTTACTTTGTTGGTTCCTTCATGAATAACCTCCAAAGAATGCCAAATATCATATGCAGATTCACATATAGATATTCTATTGAATTCATTCTGATCAATGGCACAATATAAGGCATTCATAGCCTTTGCATTTAGATTTGTCATTTTCTTTTCTTCATCAGACCATAAACTATAGTCTGTGGATGGAGATGTGTATGAATGCTCAACAATTTTCCATACAGCAAAATCTATGGACTTGAGAAATATAGCCATTCTGCACTTTCAATATCCATAGTTGGAGCCATTGAAGAAAGGAGGACAAGATGCGTGTTGACCTTCAATATCACGAGCACAAGAGGTAGATGTCATTTGTGTTGGAAGACTTGTTATGTCAAAACCAGCAAACCTGCTTTGATACCAAATGAAATTCCACTAGAGGGAGGGGATGAATAGTGAAATTGTATATAGATCGATAAAAAAAAAATAATGCAATAAAGGCACAACACATAAACACATAATTTATACTAGTTTGGTCAAAACCCTGACCTACATCCAGTCCCCAAGCAAACCACTTGAGCTTTCCACTATAACATCCGAGTCACCGGATAAATAGTACAACACCCTCTTCCTCAAAGGTCTTCTTCTCTCAACAAAGAAGGGGCACACCCTCTTCCACATAGGTCTTCTTCTCTCAACAGAGAAGGACAACACCCTCTTTCACATAGGACTTCTTCTCTCAACAGAGAAGGACAACACCCTCTTTCACAGAGGTCTTCTTCTTTCAACAAAAAAGGAATACAGTGAATAACAGAAAGTTACAATACTTCCTATAGAACATTCAGAAAGATATGAATGCACGAATGAAGGATTCTCAGAATGTTCTGTTCTTTTCACTCAGAAGATACTCTTTGTCAAAGAGCTATTCTTGACTTTTTTCTCTTTCTTTTCTTTTTTTAGGCTTTCTTTCAAAAACCAAATAATATTTTTTCTCGTTGTAAGCTCACATGTCCATTCTTTGTCTGAATAGTTTATTTGAGTGTGTTTATATAGCTTAAAAAAAGTAGTCGTTACTTATTTGAAATCATAGTCTTTTTGAGATGTGAAATGTCATGTTATTTCAAAAAACATCTTTAGAGAAATTCGAGAAAGTTTTCTTTCCATAAAAGTAAAATATGGGGTACAATAGTCGTTGAAATATTTTAGGTATTATATATTTTATGTAAAAAGTCTATTTCTTATAATAGTACATTGAACGTTGGATTGTAGGCTGTCATGTAGTTTTGTCTTTATCCTAATTTATGATTTGTGGTACATAAGTACTTCTTTACTTTAAATGAGTGTAAGTACAATAAATGCTTTGAGATATTTATTTGTACATAGTCATATCAAGAGTTTTCTTTATGATGTGTTTTTCAATGTCTACAGAGAGAATGAAGACTTCAAACAAGTCGACATTCTTGAGAAGGATATTTATAAAGATTTCTTACAGGAGGTATTTAATGCTATACAAAGAGAATGATGACTTCAAGTAAGTCGACATTCTATGGGTTTGTAAAAAGGTGACTAAAGTCTTTTCACCAAGTATAATATTTGTTTTTCTTTGTGTAGCCGATTTCCATGTTTTATCTTTTTCCTACACATTTGAAATCATTTCTTTAAAAAGGTAACTAAAGTCTTTTCAACAAGTATTATATTTGTTTTTCTTTGTGTAGCCGATTTCCATGTTTTGTCTTTTTCCTACTTTTAAAATCATTACTTTTCAAGTTGTCTTGTATATGATAGAAGGTACAATTATTGCTTTTTGAAATCACGAATTATATCATGTCAAAATACCTTTTCCATAAAGGTTTGTAAGAAGGTACAATTATTGGTTTTCAAAAAAGAAGCTTTTTGAAACTATCGTATACTTTTATGAAATAGCTTTTATGAATGAGTATGTAATATGCAATATGCATGCTTCTGAAGGTTCTGTTACATATGACTCTAAAGAAGAAAAAAATCTTCAACTTGAGGTAGCCGATCTCTTTAGATGGTCTTTAGGAATGCATGGCTCATCAAGCTTTTTCTTCAAGGAGTATGATTGCACCATAGTTGTACTTGAACATGAGGTCTCCATCCTTTTTGAGTGAGATATTCTTGCATCAAATACTCGTTAGATATATGGCAAAACATATCCAGTCATAATATAACATTTTTCAAGAAGACATATTATCATATTATATAAAATTAAATACGACAGTGTATCATATTATGTGACATCAAAATAGAGTTTCTCAACACTCCATCCCCGGTCCGGGAGCGAAGTGGGGAGGAGCCCCGTTTCCCCTAGGTCCATTGCCATCTCATAGAAGGATTGGGGATTGAAGCTTGCAGGATGTATGACAATGTACAATTCTCCCGTACACCCCACTGAGTGCCACACTATGCTCAATGGGGACCTAGGAATACACACTGTAGCTACAGTGCATGTTCATGAGGAAAACATATAACCTGCCCGCTTGGGGTGGGGGTGGGGGTGGGGGTGGGGGCTAGAGAAAGCTTAAGTCCATCCCCGCAGGGGTTTTGACTTTAACCTTAATCCCCGTTTTATGTCCATCTCCGGTCCAGATGAGGTGAGGTGAGGCCGGGCGGGGCCCCGTTTCCCCCGGTCCACTGCCATCCCTAGGTCTGACATGCTCAAAAGCTCTACACCTATTCTCTGGAGAGGGAGAGAGGTTTCACCATGAGCGGGCTTGGGACACCCGACTTCTTCTACAGAGAAGCTCAGCGTCTGGGCTATGTTGCACGCTCAGCATTCAAGGTCTCTCTCTCTCTCTCTCTGAATGTTGGTTCTCTACTAGTATATCTAATTGTTGGTTTCGGCCCTTCTGGTTAGTTGCTACAAATGCAGAAGCAGTACAGATTGATATCTCCGGGTTATACGGTTCTTGACCTCGGATGCGCCCCCGGTGCTTGGCTTCAGGTACTCTTCTATCCTATTGCCATCTCTCATCTCCTATACCCACTTTCAATTTCATCATAAATGCCCCCATAGGATTTTTTTTTGTTATAACTTTTTGCAAATCCCAACTAACTATTATCATATTGCAAATGTTATGAGGAAATTGGATTGATGGGTGTCATCATTTTGAGGAAGTTACTTTGATGGCTATTGGTTTTTGGCCTTCTTGAAGGGGTTTCTAGAGGTTTAATTGTTGCATCAATGGTGGTTTGCCTTGTGATCTTTCATAGATTATGAACTCTTTTGTTGCTCATTCTTTTTAGGTGTTCTTACATTTGCTAATTTAATTCTGTTGTTGATTGGGTGTTGTGTTTCTTAACAAATTTGTGAGGAAGGTGGCGTGCCAGAGCTTGGGTCCTCTGAAAAATGGTGGGGCAGTTGTTGGCATTGATTTGAAGGTGAGGGGATTTTTTTTTGATTTGGGATAGGAGAAAATCATGGAATTAGGTTCAGATCTTGTTGTGTTTGATGGCTGGTTTTTGCTTGACCGAGTGGCATGCATTGCAGAGCAGAAGGTGAAGGCTCCCTCAATCCATTGCGACTCCCGTGTCCAAACTGTTTCTGCCGATGTCACAAAGCTACCCAGGGACCAAGTCATGGCACTATCTCCCCAGGTTTCTCTCTCTCTCTCTCTCATCGATCATATTTTTATAGTTTACTTAGTAAGAGATATGTTTCGGCCTTTTAAATGATATTTTTTCATCATCTAAAATAAAACTATAAACAGAAGAACACACGAAAGTTTTACGTGTTTCGGTCCAAACGTGACCTACGTCCACGGTAAGGCTGCTGCTATATTTTCTCTCATTTCATACTCTTGAAAAACGATGGATGCATGCCTTCTCTTTTATAGTTAGCTGGCATAAAATTTCCACATTGTTTTTGATAGAGTTCATCATGATTTACAACTATTGGGGCACGTTTGGAAGTGAGAAAAAGGTAGGAAAGAAAAAAGTATGGCTTTTCCGACCTTTCCAAATGAGAGAAATTTTCAAAGAGAGTTTTTTTTCTTCTAAAAAGTGCAATTTTTGTTAGGAAAGATTCCTCCATGTGAGGGGTTGGAAGAATCTTACCTATCAAAAGTTCTCTCTCTCACACACACAAGGGCGATGGTGCATTTCACTGTCAACCACTTGAACGCCTCGCTGGCTGCCACTGTAAAACCTTCCGGCGACCTCCAAATCATCCCAGAGTGGGCAATAACTCAAGGTGTTGAATGCCCTCGACGTGGTGAAGGCGTAGTGGTACCACTTAATCGCCTTCGTGATCGCATACATGGGTTTCTTCACCGATGCCTCCGAATGTGGGGGCGCTGGTCAATGGGATTGCTCTTTCGGTTCTAGCTGGGCATCGACATCGGTGGTGACTACCCGCTCTCCGCTACCATCATGTCTTAGTACACCAACAAGAGAACCAGGGGGCCTTCATCGATGTCGTCTTCGCCATGCAGGGGTTCGAGATCATCCTCATGGTCGGTGCCATCTCGTTGTCCAAGTAAGTGTAAAACACTCAGGCGACCTTCAAACCCCCTCCCTCTCTTTTTCTTACATTTTCCATTCCATTTTTCTCATGCTACACAAACAAGTGAAGTCTTTTCATTTAGAAAAGTGATCATATCAAAACTTCTCATAGGCAAGAGTTCCATTTCCTATGAGAATTTTTCTTGCCTCCAAACGTGCCCTTGATTTCACGCTACAATAGACTCCTGCTGAGGCATCATTTTGAACCTTAGTATTGAGATGTGATGCATCATGGATCTGGATCCTAGATCCAAATTAACGATTGGATCTAGATTCACGTCTCTTCATAAAAGGCGTTATTGTAGTATTTTACATTCTTTCTTTACTCCTACTTATATATTATGTTGTACATTAGAGCTAGGAGTAATTTTGTACTTAAACAAAATCAGTTAAGTTTATTATATTAAAAGGAAGATCCCTACATGTCAAGTGATATTGACGTTTTGGGTTGTTGCAGCCTCTCTATCTCCCTTTCTCCTTCAATGGTGACGACACTACTTGTTTAACAAGGCCTCTTGACAAAAATGTTGTGGGGTCAAAATGGGTATACAAGATCAAATATAAACCAGATGGCAACATAGAAAGGTATAAAGCTCGACTCATAGCAAAGAGATTTACACAAGAACATGGGTTAGACTATTAAGAAACGTTTAGTCCAGTAGTGAAGATGAGGACAAAACATGCTATTTTATCACTTGCTATTGATCATGGCTAGACGTTGAGTCAGTTGGATGTTAAGAATGCATTCTTGCATGAAGACTTAAAAGAGAGTCTATATGGAGTAGCCTCAGGGATACAATGAAAGCTATCCCAATAGATATGTGTGCAGGTTAAACATGACAATATATGGGCTTAAACAAGCCTCAAGATCATGGTTTGAAAGCTTTTCTCTTGAAATTCAGAAACATGGATTCAATAGATCATCTCTTGATCACTCACTCTTTATTTACAAAGGTGAAGGGTTGATAATTGTATGGTTGATTTATGTGGATGACATAATAGTTGCAGAAAATTCAGAGGGGCACATTATTGAAATCAAGGAAGTCCTGAGTTGCCGGTTCAAAATGAAAGACCTAGGAAGGTTGAAATACTTCATAGAAGTGGAGGTTGATAGAGGTAAGGATATGTTACTGTTGACACAATACAAATACACTATTGGTTTGTTGAATCAGGCCAATATGAGAGACTCTAAGCCCTTATTGACTCTTAGTCCTCTACATCAAAAGCTCAATTGTGATGAAGGAGATATATATGATGATCCCACTAAATACAGGAGCATTGTAGGTATGCTTAATACCTTACATTTAGTCGGCCATATGTTGTTTATGCGATGAATCAGGTTTCACAATACATGCATTGCCAACGAACTAGTCATATGGAGGCTATTAAAAGGATTCTTAGGTACCTTAAAGGTACACTTGGAGATGGTCTTTGTTATAAGAAGAGAGATAAAAATGAATATATGCTCACAGTAATAGCCTTCTTAGATGCAGATTGGGCAGGAGACCTGGATGAACAAAGATCAATCTCGGGATATTGTGTCTTTGTCGGAGGAAATTTAATTTCATGTCGTAAGAAACAAAAGGCAGTTGCACATTCTAGTACAAAAGCTGAATACTGAGCCTACAACTTTCTCATAAGTGACTTGGATCAAATATTTGTTGAATGACTTGGATAAGAAAATAAAGTGTTCAATTTTGTTCCGTGACAATCAAAGTGCGATTAAAATTTCTCTTAATCCCATTCAACATGGTAGAACGAAGCATATTGATATAAATCAACATTTCATTCGAAATAAGATAGAGAGTAGTGAAATTGAAGCAAGATTCATTGGAACAGAAGAACAAGTGGTAGACTTGTTTATAAAAAGATTGCGCAAGCAACACTTTTGGTTCTTGAAAAGCAAGTTGTCCATGATCCTCACCATGTACAACTTGAGGGAGGCTATTGAGACGTGATGCATCATGGATCTTGATCCTAGATCTATATTAATGACTTGATCCAGATTCACGTCTCTTCATGAGAGGCTTTACTAAAGTATTTTACATTCTTTCTTTACCCCTACTTATATATTATGTTGTACATCAGAGCTAGGGGAAATTTTGTACTTTAACAAAATCAGTTACGTTTATTATATTAAAAGGAAGATCCCCATATGTCAAGTGGTATTGACGTTTTGGGTTGCTGCAGCCTCTCTCTCCCTTTCTTCTCTTTTCCTCTCGTCTCCTCCTTCAATGGTGGTGGTGCTACCTGTTTAGCGCTTAGGAGGTCTCTTAGTAGTGGGCACAAGACCTTCCTTATCTTCATTTGCTGTTATCATTAGAGACTTCTAGAGCCTTCCTTGATGTAAGACTCTTCCTTGACATTAGACAATGTTATGAAAAGCATTGAGGTATAGCGAAGCGCTTCACCAAAATATGAAGCGAGGTGTAAAGCATAAGCCTCAAAAACATATTTTTAAAACTTAAAAAAAACTTTAAAAAATAACTAAAAACACAAATAAATAAAAGAAATGCTTTATTGATGATTCAACAACCAATAAGACATAGAAAATCCAAAGTTCTAACTTCTAAACAAACATCAAGCTATTTTTTTAAGCACTAGAACACATTTAATAATGCATATCTAATTATCTGTACTTAGTCTCACCAATAAACAAACTTAAACTTATTTTTAATTTCCATGATCTAATAACACAAACTCAGTCACAAATTCACATAGACAATCTTTATATACAAAATTACAAACCTACATGTACATACCCAACCTTTATATGTACATGTACAAACCTACACATGAACAATCAATTGCATGTACAACTACCTATCAAAAAATTATAATTAATGACACAAGCTAACAGTCACAATTTGATATTACACAATCTTTATAAAACCAAAACATACAGTCAATTACTTGTGCATACATAATCACATTCATACTTGCAAATAATTGCACAAATTGAGAGCGATAAATCAACATACAAAATCTTCATATAGACAATCTGACTTACAGTTAATTAATTGCACATACAAATTAACAAAATGACATATGCAGTATCAAGAAGGAGATGGAGGAGGAGGAGGGAAGAAGAAGAAAAAATGAGGGAAGAAGAAGCAGCAGAGGAAGGGAAGAAGAAATAGGAGGGAAGGAGGAGGAGGAATGAAAAAGAAGGGAAGAAGAGAAGAAGAAGAACGGAAGAAGAGATAAATAAGAAAAAGGTGTGTGTGTGTGTGTGTGTGTGTGAGTGAGTGAGTGAGTGAGTGAGAGAGAGAGAGAGAGAGAGAGAGAGAGAGAGAGAGAGAGAGAGAGAGAGAGAGAGAGAGAGAGAGAGAGAGAGAGAGATTCGCTGTTGGTGGTGTCTGGGAAGGTGAAGAGGTGGGTGGGGAGGAAAAGGGGAGAGGTGCCCTAAACATCAGGCTTCCCCCTTTTGTTTTGTCATTTTTTTAAATTGATTTTGGGTCAAATGGGGGGCTCCATTTGACCACACAAATATGACACATGCGACTCACCCTGAGGCACTCCTTGTCACGAGGCGTGTGCCTCAAGGCATATGAGACACACACTTCAACTATGTTTGCGCCTTAGGCTTGCACCTTAAGTCAAAAAGCTGCTCACCTTGTGGCAAGGCGTACTTTCGATAACGCTGCTTGGACTTGTTATGCGGATCTGATCAAGAGATTTTAACACACCCTTCAAGCCGATCTCTATCTCATAGAGATTGAGCTTGTCTTTTAAACTGTAGAACCTTGGCCCAGCTAAAGCTTGTAATGAAATATGTGAAAATACAAAAGCAAAGTGCATATGCACTATTACAAACCCAATGTTCGAAAATACACAAAGCACCAAGGCACTACACAAGCACAAAGTGCATACAAGACTTCAAAGAGTCAAAAAGATCAACACAACACCATAAGCAATATATCCTTTATTGCTCATAAATGCTTAAGGGAAGCATTAACAAATGGGGACTTGAAGTCCCATATTTATAGGCAAAATACATGAAGTGGGAGCTCCCAACAATCATATTTATAATCGTTGGGAGCTTCCAATAACTCTATGGTTTCAATGACCATAGAGCCCCTACACAAAGACATAAATACAAAAAAGGGAAAAATAATGAAAATACAAAATATCTCTAGTGGACAACTATTACAATGAGTGAAAAGACAAAAATACCCCTAGTGGATATTACTTATTACATATATATATATATATATATATATTTTAACACTCTCCTTCAAACTTATAGTGAAATTACCAAAAGTTTGTTAAGGAGAAAGATAAATCGATGTGCAATAATAGCTTTAATGAAGAAATCTGCAAGTTGGTACTCCGATGTAACATATGGTAGCTCAATAGTTTCTCGCAGATATTCATCGCATACATAATGACAATCCATCTCAATGTGTTTGGTTTACTTATAGAAGGTGTGGTTCGCAATGTAGATTGCACTTTTATTATCGCAACACATCTTTAAAGGATTTGAGATGATCACTCCCATGTCTTTGAGAAAACCTCTTAGCCACACAAACTCCATTGTTGTCGTAGCCATTGCACAATATTCAACTTCAGTTGAGGACAAAGATATTTTTTTGCTGCTTGCACCTCTATGAAATTATAGAATCTCTTAAGAAAATACAAAAACCGGTAGTTGAGATCCTATCATTAGGGTTTCTTCCTCAATCAACATCATTATAAGCAAGCAAATTTAAAGAGGATGAGAATAAAAAAAGCCCTTTGCTTATTGAGTTCTTAATGTATCGAATAATCCTTAATACTGCACTAATGTGCACAGTCATTGGAGCATGCTGGAATTGGCTGACTGCATGGACCACATGGTCTATGTCGGGTTTGGTAATGAACAAGTAGGTGAGGAATCCGATCAATTGTCTATATAGTGTAGGATTTTCATGAAGTCTCATCTTTAAGTCTTAATTTTACATTAACAACCTCAAGAATTTTCACCTTCTTGCCATAAAAAATACTTGAATTAGCACAAATGTCAGGTGCCAACTTCATCTGAGATAAGATATATCCTCTTGAGGAATAGACATCCTCAATACCTAAGAAATATCTCAAGAAACCCAGATCAAACATATCAAATTTTTTTAACACATTTAATTTCACTAACTCCCTTTTTATCACTTCTTTTTTTTTAAAGGCAAGCTGGTGTTAGGCGGAACCCTACCAATTATACAACTATACCATTGGGTTTTGAATGTCCCAACACAAGGTGACGTGCACTGTAATTATCATGTCGTCAACATATAACAACAATATCACAATATTTTTACTTGTATTCTTAACAAAGAGAGCAATGTCAATATAACATGATCAAAAACCAAATTTTATCATAACAATACTAAATTGGTCGAACCAAGCCTTAGAAGCTTGTTTAATACCATGTAAGGCCTTTCTTAATTTTACAAATTTTCTTTGTTCAATCTTAAAACCCAGCGGAGGGTCTATGTAGACTTATTCACTAAGTCATTAAGAAATGCATTTTTCACATCTAGTTGGTAAATAAGCCAATTTTGTGTGGATGCAACAACTATAAGAGTTTTAATCGTAGTCATTTTGGCTAAGGGGAAAATGTTTCTTCGTAATCAATTCCATATTGTTATAAATATCCTTTGGCAACTAACCTAGCTTTGTATCGCTCTAAGGTTCCATCACTTTTATTTTTAACTTTAAAAACCCGTCTGCATCTTATAGATTTCTTTCCTAAAGGTAAATTTATTATCTCCCAAGTATGGGCCCTACAAAGTGCTTCAAGTTCTAGATTCATAGCTTCAATCTAATGAAGACAATCTTGTTAAGTTGTACATGTATATATATATATATTTTCATATATATATATTATTTATAAATGATGTAATAGGTAAATACCTATTAGGGGTATTTTGGTTGTTTTAGTTTTTGTAATAAACTGTGCCCATTAGGGGCAAACTAGTACTTTATTTTATTCTTTTCTTTGTCTTTTTTTATTTTTATAGGGACTATTTGGTCAAATACCAAATATAGCTGTTAGGTTATTTTTTAACTAGTCAACATAGAGTTGACTTTGGAAGAGTCTGACAACTATATTTATAGCTTTTGGAACTTGGAACAGTCCAACAACTCTATTGAGGTCTCCCTCTCTCTTGTATGTGTATAAATAGGGCTTTTTATCCTTTTTCATTTTCCAATGTTTCTCTTAAGCATTTATGCTCAATAAAGATGATTATTTTTATGTTTTGTATTTTTATATTTAGTTTATTAATGTTTTATATGCACTTAGTGATTTTGTTGTTGCCCTTTGTTGGTTATTGTATTGTCTCATAGTGAACTTGTGCTTGTGTATATAAGCCCTTAGTGACATTGGTTTGTGCTTGTGCACTTTTGTGATTTTGTAAGCCCTTAGTGGCATTGTTTTTGCATTTTTCGCTATTTCATTACAAATCTTTGGCTTCACTATAATGAGAGGGTTCATGATAGAAATAAATGTTTAGAAGACATGTCTTGTAGTTTGGTGACAAGGATTCGTAGGATACATAACCTATTAGGTGGAATGAAAGTTATATCGGATTTTCTAATAATGGTGCCTCTATTTGACACATCTTTACTAGGGGTTTCATTTAACAAAAGGTCTTGAGAGTATCTTTCACAAGCATTTATTTGGTTTTCTTGACTATGATGGGTATAAACTTGAATATTTTGAGAGGGGTTCTCAACTAAATTATCATCATTGTAAAATAATTCCAAATTACCACAGTCGGGATTTTGATCATACAAAGAAGTATCATTATCATTCAAAGAGATATCATAGCTTAATTCACCATCATTTGATTCATGAGAATCACCTTTATGTTTTGGCAAGAAATCAAACAAGAAAGCATAGTCTACTTCTTCTTTGTTACTTTCTTTATCAAAACCATTTTATTTTTCTAAGAGATTCACATCCTTAGACAAATAAAGTTTGTTATTCTTAGAATCAAAACATTTATATCCTTTTTGCGTTTCTCCATATTCCATAAAGGCACATTCAATTGCTTTTGAAGACAATTTATCATTCTTGTGGGAAAGTCCAAAGCATTTACAAAAACAAATACGTAATCTTTTGGAATCGGGTGACATTTTGAATAGTTTTTCAAATGGAGAGGTATTTTGCAAAACCGAAGAAGGTATTCTATTTATTAAATATGTTGAAGTTAAACAACTTTGGTCCAAAACTTTTTAGGAACATTTTTACAAACAAGGTTCTAGTAATTTCTATGATATGCCTACGCTTTCTTTCTGCCAACTCATTTTGTTGAGGGGTTCTAGGGCATTATCTTTGATGACAAATTTCATTTTCCTTTAAATAATTTCGAAACTCATTTGACATGTATTCTCCACCCGAGTCTGATCTAAGAATGAAAATATTACTTTAAAATTGAGTTTTGATCATCATATAAAATTCTTCAAAGGAAAAAACATTTGATTTTAAATTAAGAAAGTAGACTCATGCATATCTTGTGAAGTCATCAATGAATACAACATAATAAGAGTAACCACCCTTTGATATGACCCGAGAAGGTCCCTATAGATGAATGCACCAACTCAAAAGGTCTTTTTGAAATAAAAGTTCTCGATGAAAGGAAATATATTTCATTTTTCCAAAGATACAATCTTTACAAGTAATATATTTTTCATTCCAACTAGTCTCTGCAAATCGGAATAGATACATATTGGAAAAACTAGGATGTCAAAGTCTTTTGTGCCATATTTCAATATCCTTTTCTTGGACATAATTAAAAAATGACTTAGAGGGAATAGACAAAAAATCTATCTAATAAAGATCTCCTCTTCTAGTTCTTTGCCCAATCTGTTTCCTAGACCGAAGATCTTGCACAATGCAACCTTTTGATGAGAAAGATATTTCACATCCATAATTGGATATTTGAAAAACGAAAAAAAATATTTAAGTTAAGTTTATGAGCAACTCTTATATTTGGAACAAGGAATTTTTGAGAGGCATTTGAATTTAAAGTCTCAATGCTATCAATTTTTAAAGAGGCCCCATCGGTGGTTGAAACAAATGATAAATTTGGGTTGGTGCATATATCTAAAAGAGAATCCTTATAGGAGGTCATATGAAAAGAGGTTCTCGAATCAATAATCCAAGAACACATGCCTTGAGGAGAAGAAGAAGCAATAACGACATTGGATGTAGATGATGATTTGAGTATTTGTTGAAGTGTCTCCGATAGTTGAGAAAGAGAAAAAATGTTTTCTCCCCTTTTGCTTGTCTCCTCCCTTTTGGGTGTAGATTCTTCAATGGAAGCCACCTTGTTTACAGCAGTGGCAAATAACTTTTCTCCCACCATAGTTACCACCACTATAGTTATTATTATTACTATAGTTATTTTGCCTCCCAAGTGTGGAGGCTTGTAAGACTTCACATGGTTGTCGAGCTTAAATACCGCCAACACTTCATTTTCTCGTCTTTTAGACATGTCAAGACGAGTTTTCTCTTGGCATATTTCGACAACGACATCCTCTAGGGAAAGAGGAGTAGATTTACGAAGAAGTGAAGACCTCACTTGTTCATATTCGGGGCGAAGGCCATACAAGAATTGGAAAAATTGTTCTCTTTTCATTTACTGGTGCCTAAGTTCCACATCTTCAGTGATAACCCATTTGGCTCCAAAAGTGCCAATTCATCCCCTAGAGGAGATATGACACAAAAAATCATGGTCATTCATGTTTATTTGCGTGGTAGTTATCTTTTCTTGAAAAAATATTGCCTTGGAAGATTTTTTTGGGTATACATACCCTTCATAAATGACCATGCTTCATTAGCCTTTCTAAACTTAGCAACGGTAGTACATATTTTTATGTCAACGTTGTTTATAAACCATGCAAATTTTTTTGCATGGTTGCTCTCCCAATCCAATCGATAATCACTAATGGCTTTGGCACGATCATCTCCTTCAAGAATTTTAACTTGTTCCCTTTCTTTCTCGGTGAGCAAAAGTTGAGGTTTGAGAATAGTGCCCATCATGTCCTAAAGCTTCTTTCCTTTAAGATTATTTTTCATGGCAGAAGCCCGTATCATATAGTTTATGCCATTTAATTTGAAGGAGAGATCCATCTTGGAATCATGCTCTATTTTGATTGTGAGAAGGAAGAATGAGATAAAGAAGTAAATATGGAAGAATACCTCATTTTGAATCACCTCAATCACCATGAGCACACAAATACTTGTTGGCCACTCTCCATAAGTCCAAGATCACTATGGCTTTGATACTATGATACTATGGAATGAAGTATGCTGAAATGCAAAAGCAAAGTGCATATGCACTATTACAAACCCAATATGGGAAAATACACAAAGCACCAAGGCACTACACAAACACAAAGTGCATACAATGTAAAATTGTCTATGAAAAGACAATACACATACGAGCACAAATAATATAGAAAAGATGTGCACGAAGGCACTCTCACAACACTTGAACAAAGTACGCAAAAGCGTAAAAATAATAAACATGCACAATGGCATGTATTTTATAGAAAGAACCAAATGCTTGAGACTCTCAAGCTTAGGGAAAACAAGAAGGGAACACCCCTATTTATACAAGGAGGAGGTGCAAGGGGGCTCCCAAAGGAGTCGTTGGGGAGCCCCCAACGACTCTATTGGGGGACCCCCAATGCACCTTTTTGAAAAAAGAAAAAAGAAAAAAGAATAAAAAAATAAAAAAGATACAAAAAATAAAAAATAAAAAAGATACAACATATTCCAAATGGAATATGCGCAAGAATGCGCAAGAGGTGAAATTACAATTATACCCTTATCGGGTAATCAAAAAAGAAAAATATATAAATATATATATTTATATAAATAGAGATACATATACATATAAATATTTATATGTATATGTATCTCTATGTATATAAGTATATATATTTATATTTACATCAACGAATTTAGGAGATACATTTTAACATACAAGACTTCAAAGAGTCAAAGAGATCAACACAACAACATAAACAATATATCTTTTATTGATCATAAATGCTTAAGGGAAGCATTAACAAATGTGGACTTGAAGTCCCATATTTATAGGCAAAATACATGAAGTGAGAGCACCCAAGGAGTCATTGGGAGCTCCCAACGACTCTATGGTCTCAATGACCATAGATCCTCCACACAAAGACATAAATACAAAAAAGTGAAAAATAATGAAAATACAAAATATCTCTAGTGGACAACTATTACAATGAGTGAAAAGACAAAAATACCCCTAGTGGATATTACTTATTACATATATACATATATATATATATATATATATATATTATATTTTAACAAAGCTTTGGTAAGTTTATATGCTATCTTCTACTCTAAGAACACAAACCGAACTTTGAATTCACTAATTACACCTGTCTCTTATAAAATGATAATATATTCCTATATGCTTGGTTTTGCATGAAACACTAGATTGGCAGCCAAGTAGGTGGATCCCAAATTATCACACCCAAGTCTTTCATCAACTACTTTAGCCAAATGAGTTCTGTTGTAGGCCAGCCAATGCCTTATACTCGGCTTTAGTGCTTGACCTAACAACAATTTGTCGCTTGGTCGAACTCTAGGACAACAAATTTGATCCCAAGAATGTAAGACAGTCTCCAGTAGACTTCCTGGGCAACCAACTCAATCCACGTTAGAGTACACTGAGATTTATTGTTATTTATAGTACTCTTCAAATACCTTAAAATTCTTTTAACATGAGTCCAATGTTCTTTAGTGGGATGACACATTGTGATCGTTGAAAAAATTTTCTTTCTTCCTTTTCCTCCTTTCGAGGGGAAAGAAGAGAAAGAGAAACTCTTTGCAAGGTCTCACTTGACCTTTTGAAAGAAAGATAAATTTTGAAATAATTCGCCTCCGTTTCGAATTTTTGCGAAAAAATGGAAAGACGGGATTCACTCGTTGTTACGAGGTTCAACCGTTCCTGGCGCCTTTACTAGGGGTAATTAAACCAATGATCGAATCAATGCCTTTTGCTTTGCCTAAATTTGTCTGAGGGATTATTCTAAAATCTAAATGCACATTGAATCCGGCTTGTGCTATGATTTTGAAGAATGTGTATGCTCCTTTAGAAATATTCCAGGAATTTAGATTTTTCCAAGTGATTCTGAAATGGATTTGAAAACATCCTTTTAAGAAGTAAACTTTGAAGTTCAGAAATTGATTCTGAATTTGAAAGGTCTAAAATTTTGAAATGGACTTAAATTGAGAGCTAAAAATTTGAAGATTTTGAAATTGGACTCAAAGTTGAGAACTTTGAAATCTGAAATTGATTGACAATCGATTTTGAATTGAGAATCAAACTTAGAAATCGATTTTGAGATTTGAGATCAGAATTGAAACTTGAACTTGAACTTGAAATTGAAATTGAAGTTTGGATTTGAAATTGGAATTTGAAAGTTGAAATTGAAATGGAAATTAAAATTGAATTTACTTTGGATCTTGAAAATAATTTTGGAAATACTTTGAATTTGCAAATGATTTTGAAATTTGAATTTGAAATTCAATTTAAAAAAAAATAGTTTTTGAATTCAATTCTTGAAAATGGAAAAGAAATTTCGAAAATCACTTGGAATTTTGAAAATGTTTTGAAATAATTTGAAAAGATGGCTAATAATGATGCATCTCTATCTTAGATGATGAATGCATTGAAAGAACTTGTTTAAAATTGGAATTTTAAAAGCGAATTTCATTCTTTAATATAATTGAAATAAGATTAAATTTTAATATACTCATGGCTATGGTCACAAATATATTTTAATTTAATCTTCATTTAAATTCCAAGAAAGAATAAAATATTTTTTTTGTGCTTTTATAGAATTAGAGCAAGATTAAATTTTCATATATTCATGACTATGGCCACAAATATATCTTGATTTAATCTTTACTTTGAATTCTGATAAAAGAAGAAAAAACATTTTTGAAAATATGATGATTTTCAAAAAGGACCTAAGATGTAGGTTAAATTTTATTTCATAAAAGATAAAAATCCTAAGTATTGTTTGCATTTTGACTATGGCCATAAATGTGAACCATTTACTTAGGGTTATTTCAAGGTTTTAAAACTCGCCGAGTCAACTCGGTGACTCGGCTCGGCTCGGCCCTCCAGCGAGTCAACCCGGCATGTTAAACTCGGCTTGCCTTGACTCGGCCTTGACCCGGCCTTGACTCGGCCTTGATCTGACCTTGACTCGGCCTGACTCGGCCGAGTTCTGGGATATTTGAATTTTGATTTTTTGGGTATTTCAAAATAACAGTTCAATAATAAATAATAAATTACAAGACAAACCAGTTCAAAGATACAATAATCTATCAATCTTTATGTGTTGATTAAACATATTGGCAAAAAAGTGAAGCATACACGTATCGATGCTTGTACTTCATGTTTTGGTGTTGGGTGCCTTTGAGTGTTGTTTTATGAACACATATCATATCCTTCATTGTATATAAAAATACATTTTTGTACAAAGTCTGTATTTGCTTATCTTCATATTCTTGTGAATTTCTCTATTTGCAATCTTAAATACACCTCGCACTTTATGCACTCATATCATATCCTTCATTGTATATACAAATATATTCTTGTACAAAGGTTGAAATTTTGTATCTTCATATTCTTGTGAATTTCTTTTTTTGCAATCTTAAATATACCTGCACCCACACCTGTGCATAACAATCTGTACCCTGACATCCTTTTTTTTTTTACAGAAACACCCATATCATACCAGTTGTGCTGATCTTGTATGGTATGCTTGTGCATGTATCCATGTGACAACATTTCCCTTGCTCGGTCCCTCCTTTCAGTCCTTTGTCCTGCCTCTTCTAACCATTTCTTCCAACCTAGAGGTTCTAGGCTTCTAGCTGGGGACAATCAATATTCATCTAGCTAAACCTGAGTCAAATATGAGCAGCATGCTTTAGCTCAATAAGCTAATCACCTTTGAATTTAAGGTATTCATTAATGTCCTTTTTTTTTCTATTTATCTTTTTGCTGTAGTTGTATTATGGTTCATCAACTTCTTCATGTAACTTGATCTTTCCATGTGACCTTGTTATGAAGAAGTTTTTACTTTTTCTACTCTGAACTTGTAATTTTTTATTCTGTCAACTCTTTAGACTATATGTTTACTGAAAAACATGGTTTGAGACAAATTATATATTGTTTTTCTTTTAAAATCAAAAGTTAACAAAACCCGGTCCGAGTCACCGAGTTGACCCGTCGAGTCACGAGTCAATAAAGAGCGAGTCGAGTTCCGAGTCATGGGTTTTAAAACCTTGGGTTATTTACCTCTTATTAGAATGGTGCACGTGTCATTCGTGTTATCCCATAATGCTCTTTGAAGAATAAAATAAAATAAAATGCCACAAGCAATTACGAGAATTTAAAATGTAACTATATGCTCATACATTCTAATCTAATCAGAAGAGTAAAAATTTTCATTAATATGAAATTATTACAATCTTAAATTGAAATTGAATATTGAAATTTCTAATATAGGAAAAGAAATAAGGACCTCCCATGCTTCCCTGCAAACACAAGATAACACAAGGCAATAGAAATACAAAATATAGAAAGAAATTGAGAATGCTATGTTAAAGCTAACATATGTATGGTTATGCTTATATTATAATGGAAATGCGTGTGCATATGTGAAGATGGAATGCCTATGCATGAATGAGATGCAATGAATTTAAAATGATATTTCACATCAGTTGGCTAAACAAATATTGCTATGAAATGCACAAGAGCAACTGACTGTTCTACACTAAAAGACAGGGGAATTGCCTACTGGAATTTGATAGAAGTTTAGAATGTAGCCACAACAAATGCAAAACAACTACCAAATAATTTCTACTGCATTCAGACAATGAAACATCAACACACAACAAATCAAATGATGTTTCCTAGTGAACTAGATCTGAGGAAGCAGATGCAGATAATAGGGATTGATCTCCTGATGAGCAGAATCATGCAGTAAACTGCAAATCAAAATCTGCTATGCAGATGCACAAATGCTATGAACTGCAGGGTGAACAAATGCAGGATCAAAACATGATGCAGATGCTGCGGAAGATGCAGAAAATGAATGAATATGATACAGACGATGCAGTTATGCCATGAACAAATGCAAAGCACAAAATGATGCATAAATGAAAAGAGGGGGATACAAATGCAAAGCACAAAATGATGCGTAAATGAAAAGAGAGGGTTGATGCTGATTTCAGATGTTGTAATCAAATGCATGTGAGATGATGCAATGCTTGTGGATATTGATCTAATCCTACACTGGATGATGCACATCTAACTGAATATGAATCTATACTGTAACTGTAGGAATAACAAAAAATACAAATGCAAAGAGAAACAATACGGCACAACAATAGCAGATGTGAAGGTGATGCTGAGCTGAATGCCGAGACAGAGAAATGCACAAATGGAATACAGTGGAAGACTTTGATGCAGACGCTATACTGATGCAGGGTGGATCTACAATGCAGAGGAAATGAAGATCTAATGTGGATGAGAGAAAATAATGCTAAAGAAAATGATGATGCAATCACGGCAGATGCAAATGCAGTAGATGAAAACACAATGCTACACGTTAAAGCGTTAACACACAGCCACCAGAAATCGCAGAAATGTAAACCGTTACACTACAAATCAGAAATTACGAACTGAAGCAGAATTGAGAAGTGCAATGCGATTGAAATTAGAATGGTATGCGCTGATAATAAAATGATACAGATGTTGAATTGAATCAAGTTTGAACACCCGATTGCAGACGCTGAATTGAATCAAATTTGATGAAAATGAATGCATGATAGACGAATGAAGGATGCTTCAAATGCTGGGAATGAGTTACAACTAAAATGCAGATGAACCAGAGTGGAATGCAACGTGCAGGCAAACAGGGAAAATGCGTAACAGAAAATCAATACCAATCGATGATGCAAAAACATAAAACAAAGAAGAAAACGATGCAGATCGAGAATTCCAGATCGCAGGACGATCCGATGGATGCAGAGAAAATTAACATGATGACGATGCATGTGTGAAATAAGAATGGATCTAAGGGATCTAATGATGATTTGTAAACAGAAACAAATGCAAATATGTAATCCGATGCTAAGGAGTGAATCGATTCATTAAAATCAGAATGAATGCTAAAAAAAAATCCTAAAACGTGAAAATAGAAAGAGAAAGGAGGAGAGGAAAGAATGAGGAGAGAAGAGAAATAAGGAAGAAGGAGAGAGGAGAGGAAAGAATGAGAGAAGAGAAATAAGGAAGAAGGAGAGACACTTACGTTTTAGTTGAGATGAGAGGTGGACTCCTCGCGCCACTGCCGGATGGACGTTATTCACCGATGAGGAAGAGAAAGAGGGAAAAGGAGAAGGGAGGAGCTCAGGTTCCTCCTCTTCCTCTCCAGATCGACTTCTTTCCCTCCTAAACCCCAAAAGATCGCCCCCCCTTTCCTCCTTTGCTTGTGTTTATAAAGGGGAGGTTAGTTATAAAAAAATTTCACAAAGCCCCTTATGGATTTAAAATTTTTAAGAAAAAGGGCTCAGTTGCGAAAAGTTTTCAAAAAGCCTTTATTATTTAACTGAAAAGCTACTTTCTAGAATTGTATTTTTATCATATTTTTTGAAATTATTCAATAAAAATAATAGGAAGAGAAAATTTAAAGTATTATAAAAGCGATTCAGGAAACGGGATCTAGATGAAGTTATAAGAAAAATATTGAATTTGAAAATTTGAGGATTTTGCAAAAAGAGGAGTTTTGAAAACGAAAGGATTAATTGAATTTTACGATGTATCTAGATCTGAGATTTTGAATGAAGATCGAGTCTGGATCTCGAACTTGGAGAAAAGTGAGATGAATGGGTTCAAATAGAGATTGGATCTGAATGAAGTGCTTGAACCACGTAGAGAAAATTAATTTTGGATTTTTAGAAGATCCGGGCTCAAAATTTGATTTGGATATCTGATCTGAATCCGAGGTTGAATCAAGTACAAAAAATGAATTTGGATTTCGGATCTTTCAAAAGGAAGTGAATCCGAGATATGATTAGAGATTTACCCAATTGCTCAAAAGGTGAGTGTTAGGGGTAAAAAGGGGAATTTCAAAATTTTGAAAAATTTGGGGTGTTCACACACATAAACTGACATGCCTTATTCACAACAAAGACAATGTTGGGTCGAGTAAAAGTGGCATAGTAAAGCGCCCCTACAATGTTTCAGTAGTGCGTAACATCCTTAAAGGGACTCCCATCAAACTATGATTGAATAGCATTTGTGGCAGATGTTGTTGAGACAGGTTTTGAGTCAACCATCTTTGTTCTAACAAGTCAATTAAATGTATACTTTCTTTGTGATAAAACAACCTCTTTCTATGACACACCAACCTCGATACCTATGAAGTAATGTGGCCGACCCAAATCTTTAAAGGAAAATTCTCGACAAAAATCATTTATAAGTTTTTGAACCAAATCTCGAGAATTGCCTGACTATAATGTCATCAACATAACCAAGCACATACATAGTCACTCCTTTTGAATTTTGAACAAACAAAGAGGTGTCTGATTTAGAATTTTCAAAACCCATGCTTTCTAAATAACTTCTTAATCGGTCAAATTTTGAAAGCAAAAGATGGGTAGGTCTGAAAAGATTTGGATTCAAAATTAAGGCACAAGAGATATGTTTTTCTTTGTAAAGAAATAAAAACAAAAGCAAACAAGAGCCTCTTATGGGCTTACAAGAACACAACTAATCCACAAAAGAACCACTTATGAATCGATCCACGCACCCACACAAAGGCCAAGAGAGTAAAAAATAATAACTTTTGTTTTACACAATGCTTGAGAAAGCATAAAAAAGATACAAGGGGTGAACCCTTGTTTATAACAAGAGGAAGAGATAGGGAGCAACCCAACTAGCTGTTGGGCTGTCCCAATCAATGACATCAAAAATCAAAAAGTAAAAAATAAATAAAATATACAGTCAGCCCCTAATGGGTTGACCTCTATTACAAAGTAAAATAACAAAAATACTCCTGATGGGTATTTTGGTATATATATATATATATATTAGAAGCAAAATCTTAACACCCCCCCTCAAACTCACGGTGTAACAACAAAAAGTTTGCCAAGTAGGAAGTGAAATCTGGGTGACGGGACTGCTTTAGTGAAGAAGTCTGTCAGTTGATACTCTGATGGTACATATGGCAATGTGATGGTCTTCTTCAGAAATTTCTTACTAACATAAATCTATTTCAATGCGTTTAGTCGTGTTTGGTCATTTCATAGAATGTATGATTGCTTGCAATGTATACTACACTCTTGTTGTCATAACATAATCTCGAGGGTTCTGCAATATGAGCTCCCAAGTCCTCTAACAATTGTCCCAACCATCCTAATTCAAAAGTAGTTGTCGCCATGACACGGTACTCTGCTTCAGTGGGAGAGGGAGACACTTTCTGTTGCTTCTTGCATCTCCATGAAATTAGAGAATCACCTAAAAAACACATGAACTAGATGTTGAACATCCATCATTCACATCCCCTCCCCAATCAGAATCAAAATATGAAATAACTTCTAACGGGGAGGAGGATGAAATAAATAACTCATAATTAATAGAATTTCTAATATATCTAATAATTCTCATTACAACACACATATGTACTATAGTGGGAGCATGTTGAATTTGACTAACAAAATGAATAACATGATAAATATCATGATGAATATAAGGGAGATAAGATAAAGCTCCAATCATTTGTCTATATGGAGTTGGATCCTTTAAAGGTTTTCCATCATCTTTTTTCATCTTTGCATTGATGACCTCTGAAGTATCAACTCGTTTTTTATCTAAGAGTCTTGACCGTTCAATGATCTCTGCTGCATACTTAGTCTGCGATAACAAGTAACCACGAGGTGAGTAAGCCACTTCTATTCTAAGAAAGTATTATAAAAAACCAAGATTTGTCATATTAAAATTGATTTTTAGAACATCTTTGATATGATTAACTTCCTGCTTATTACCTCTTGTGATAATCATATCATCAACGTATAGAAGTAATATCACCATTCCTACATTAGAAGACTTAACAAACAATGCAATGTCATTATAACAAGATTTAAAACAAAGTTGTGTCATCACATTACTGAATCGATCGTACCAAGCCTTGGGGGCTTGCTTTAGGCTATACAATGCTTTTCGTAACTGAATAATTTTTTCGTGTGCTAAACTTTGGTGGGGGATCCATGTAAACTTCTTCATTGATATTTTCATTCAAAAAAGGCAATTTTCACATCCATTTGAAAAACGAGTCATTTTTTAATTAATGCTATAGAAATAAGAGTTCTGACAGTGGTCATTCGAGCAACTGGAGCAAACGTCTTATCATAGTTTATTCCTTATTCTTGATTATATCTTTTGGCTGATAGTCTGACTTTATATATTTCTAATGTCACATTATTTTTAGTTTTAATCTTATAAACCCATGTACAACCTATAGTTTTTTTGCTTAGGTAATGTTTGAATTTCTCAAGTTTTTGCCTTTTCTCAAGCTTCCAATTCATCATTCATTGCCTTAATCCATTTTTGATGATTTTTAACATCATGATAAGATGATGGTTCTATATATGAGTGTATAGCCATTAGACATGCTTTATATTTGGGTTTGAAGGAACCATATGGTACAAATCTATAAAGAGCAACACTTGATTTTGAGAATATCCTTCTAAAGCACATGGAGGATGGTCTTCGGTACATCGAGTATAGATTCAAATTTCACTATGAGGTTGGTCTACATTATCAAGACCTTCATTCACATTCCCATGTGTGTCATGAGTGTCTTCATTGTCACTCTCATGCACATCATGAATGTCATCACAACTCCCATGCTCATTAGCAAGGTAAAAAAGAAACGAATAGGTATAATGCTCTTGGATTTTATCTTTACCAAGTTCATTTTCGTTTTCAAGAAAAGTGGCATTTTTTGAGACATAACTTGTTTATTTTAATTTCATAACATCTATACCCTTTTTTATTTTTGGCATAGCTTAAGAAAACACAAGGAATAGCTTTTGCGGAAAGTTTATCATTTTTGTCAGTAAGGACAAAGCATTTACAACCAGACTCTCAACCTCTTGTAATCAGGATATGTTTTAAATAATTTTTCAATGGAAGAAATGTTTTCAATAGTTTTTTAATGCATCCTATTTATTAAATAAACTACTGTAAAAGCGGTTTCTCCAAAACATTTTTGAAACATTTCTTAATATAATAAGTGTTCTAGTAGTCTCAACAATGTGTCTATGCTTCTTTTCGGCTAGTTCATTTTGTTGTTGAGTATAGGGACATGATTTTTGATGAATAATATCATGTAAGTTAATAAAGTTTTTGAAATCCTTTGATACGAATTATCCTCCAGAATCAGTTTTAAATATTTTAATATTGGTTTTAAATTGAGTATTTATATAACAATGAAATTTTTGGAAACAATCAAATACTTCGAATTTGTGTTTAAGAAAATATATTCAAGAGTGTCTACTATAATCATCCACAAAAACAATATAATAAGATACTCCTCCTTTGGGTATAACCGGAGCCGATCCCTATACATCTGATTGTACCAACTCAAATGGTTTCTTTGATATAAAATGGCCAGGACCAAAAGGTAAATATTTTATTTTATTAAGGATGCAATATTCACAAACAAAATCTCTTTTTTTATAACTTGTAAGAAATGAAAACAATTGTAATTTTGACACTAGGATGTCTTAGTCTTTTGTGCCAATTTTCTGTATATTTCTTTTTTCATAAAATTACAAAAAATATCTTTTGATTATTTAAGATTGTCAATAACATAGAGATCACCTCTTCTACGGCCTCGCCCAATTGGCTTCTCTCGGATTTGAGATTCTGTATCAAACAATCATTAGATGAAAACAAGATTTTATATCCATGATCCACAATTTGGGAAATGGATAAGAGTTTAAATTTAATTTTAATACTACTCTAATATTTGGTACAAAAAAAGTTTGATGTTTTTATAAAGACCCAAAACCTCTGACTTTTAAAGAACTTCTATCGGTGGTTGAAACATAAGAATCATTTGGGTTAATATGACATTCAGATACTGTTGACTCATTTTGGGTCATATGAAAAGAAGCACCAGAATCAAGAATCCAAGAAGTCTTATTGAGATCAATGCATGTGGATACGACCGCGCTCGAAAAGGAAGAAACTTGATTCTTGAACATTGGTTGTACTGTCTCCATGAGTTGTGCCAAGAATAATGAGCCAATGCATTTGAAATCATCTACACCATTTCTTTCAAGAGATAGCCTCACCGAAACCACCTTCTTATTATCTCTTTGATCTTCCTTCCTTATTAAGGTAAAAAGGCTTGATATAGCTCGACTCGTAGCAATGATAATATATTAGTTTGCCACTCTTCTTGTATTGAGGGGGCTTATAAGCCCTTATGTGATTTTTGAGCCTTGACATAGCAAAAATGGATTCTTCTTCTTTTAAAGAGGATGCTTTTTTCAGCCTATTTTCCTCCATAGTTAATTATTTAAGAGTTTTCAACTATGGCAGGTACACTTTCTCTAAGGGCCGATTTGGTCCCTTTAAATTCGAGTTTAAGACCATTAACAAATTGGTAGAAATGCTCCGTTCTAATTTGTTTTTTCATGGAGTTCTACATCTTGAGGGCAATGCCACTTAACTCTAGAAGAGTCAATTCATCTTAAAGAAGAGAGAGAACATTGTAATATTCTCTAATGCTCATTTCTTCTTGGGCCATACTTCTCACCTTATTTTGCACATTGTATATGTGAGTTATATCCTTGAGACTATACATATCTTTAAGATACTTCCATGCATCACTAGCAAAATCAAAATTTACTAAGAACATTGTTTGATGTCGACACTATTGATGAGCCATCCAATTATCTTGGAGTGACCCATCCTCAATTCTTTCCATTTTTTTCGTATTCGGTGATGGCCTTAGACATCTCTTCTCCTTAAAGAGACACTTCTTTTCCATTTTTTATCTTGGTAAGTATAAATTTAGGCTCTCTTTCGGTGCCATCAACCAAACCCCATAGACCATTTTTTTTATATTTTATATTTTACTATGAATGCCCACGTCACATAGTTAGTATCGTTAAATCTTATGGGAATGAAGACAACCACTTCTCTTTCATCCTCCATTTTTACAATAATGAGAGAGAGCGAGAAGGTAGCAAGAATTTGTTGAAAATAACTTTGATGGTACACTTCTCAATACAATGATCCTGCGAACCGATGCTCCACCAATCTCACGATCCTCTTATTGGCTTTTTCGAATGAATCACAACCCAAGAGCACCAAGACTTTGATACTATGTAATGAAATAAAAACAAAAGCAAACAAGAGCCTCTTATGAGCTTACAAGAAGACAACCAATCTACAAAAGAACCACTTATGAATCAATTCACACACCCACATAAGGGCCAAGAGATTAAAAATAATAGCTTGTATTACACAATGCTTGAGAAAGCATGAAAGAGATACAAGGGGTGAACCTTATTTATAACAAGATGTAGAGATAGGGAGCAGCACCAACAACTAGTTGGAGCTGTCCCAATTAATGACATCAAAAACCAAAAAGTAAAAATAAATAAATAAATAAAATGTTCAATCAGCACTTAATGGGTTGACCTCTATTACAAAGTAATATATATACATATGAATATATATATTAGAAGCACAATCTTAACACTCTTCAAGTAGCGTGCATTTCCTCATTCCCTAAGTAGGGATCAACAGGAACTGTAAAATCTTCAATATCCAAGCTTAAGCTTGCAAGTGACTTACATCTTTAATGCAAATCCTAAAAGAAAATGAGCTTGATGGTATGAGTGATAAAGGTTTTAAAAAAGCATGAAAACAAAAACAAGTATGATATCCATTATAAAAATCCACACTTTTATAATAAATAAAGGAAATAAATGCAAGAAAAAGTACATGAAAACTGAATCTCACCTCAGGCTTAGGTAACTCTTTCCTATGACATTGACGAGTGTGTAGAGACTTATGCAGCACTCCAGCTAGGTGTGGGCTCTAGTGGGCTGAGTGATGGTTATTTAGGCCCACCATGGCAAATTCGGTTTAGAGGGAAAAGATTTAAATATCATAGCTGCTCATGATTGTTTAGGCCTGCTTTTCTAACTAGTTATACTCATGGGCTTTACTGCCTACTTTCTACAAGCATGTGAGGATATTGGAAAGTGCGTGCAAGTGGAATGTGGATTCATATTTATGTGTTTATACTGAAAATATTAGGATGTATTTGATGCATTCTGCCTTGTTCTCACATGGGCTGAGTAGAAGGGAACTTTGGCTCGTTTCAGAAGAATGTCATGTTGCATTGACATCATGTATTTTTTGTAGAATAGCTAGTTGTCTTCTTTTTGTTCTCACATGGAACAACACTTCATGATGAAATTAAGCTTTCTGTTTAGTGATGCAATATTAGATGCCAACACAATGTTAGAGATAACAGTTAATAGTTCATGGACTTGGAGAAACGAGTTCTGCAAAGTGTTTTCATGATTTGGGCACACGGGCATGGATTCTGTTTTCATGAAAATACAGGTCACTGTAAAGGATCACCGATTACATGAATGGAAAGTATGCTTATGACCCTTGGCCAAATTTTCCTGAAAATGGTTATAACTGTGCTACTGGTAAGCAAGGCTGCAGTGATGCTTTTGATGCCTTTGCTGAGTGAGCCTACCTATGTTTCAGCCCTCCTACCAAGGTATTATTTACAGTGACATTCGGCCACGCTCTTGAAGGCTATATGACATGGATACTCCATCATATCTCCAAATAAACTTTTCTTAATGGAGAACTTGACAAGGATTTCCATATCCTATTGCCGAAGCTGTATCTATGCGTGGCAACATGAAGGTTATAAATGAACAAGGACCTTCAGTATGATAATTCATGCTAAAATTGTGTTCGTGAGAAATGCATATCGAAGCTTTATTGGTCTATGCTGCATAAGATTCTGAATGGCAGCCAAATCCAATTATAGCCAGGCTAGAATCTTCTGGACTGGTCATCTTGTTGAAGAGTGAGATGCACTGCTAGTTGATTGGTTTCATGGGCTTGACCACTTTTTGATCATTGGATTCATGGAAATTGATGGTTATAAAATAAGGAGTCTACTCACACAGAAGGATGTTATCAATTATCATTTACTTTTGGTTTTTCTATGGAAGCTAGGGTAGGCAAAACCATATCTAAAAGAATATAGGCACATTCCGACACACAATGCTTGAAATTGACCAACAACTCGTCTGAGTCATAATTTGGAGCAAGTCATGAATGCAGTCTAATGTATTATGATCAATATGAATATTCCTTTAAGCATTTAGACTATTGTAGTGTGACAATAATGGCCTATATTGATGCTACATATCTTTCATTGGTGTGCTGCAGGGGAAGGGATTTTCAGTTATTCTTTCTGATATGTGTCCCTCTGTTTCCGGGATCACAACAAAAGACACTGTTTTATCTGGCGAGTTGGCAATGCGGGCACTTAAATTGGCAATCGGCAGGAGAAGATTATCTGGGTTGGATGAGTATAGTTTCTTGTTTGAATCAGAAGATGATTCTAATATTGATTCAGATGAGGGTGTTCTTCAACCAAAGGGTAATCTTGTCATTAAGCTTCTTGAGAGTGAAGAGAACCGAGGTAACATGTTTGTTTTCATGTTGAGCATTTCAGCCTTACTGGCACTATGACATCCACCGCTAATCCTTTTTGGTTCTCAATATATATCCAGGATTTAGGGAGGTGTGCAGACAACACTTCCAAAAGGCATCATGGTTAAGGCCCAAAGCTACGAGATCTTCCTCTAAGGAGATTTATTTGGTTTGCCAAGGTATGGGGAAGGTAAAAACTAAAAAACTAAACAGTATTGATAAGTTGGTTGATGCAAAGGCCAAGAAATTTTAGTCTTGGATTTCAGGTTAGTAGTTTTTGCACTGAAATTGTTGACCATCTTGTATATCAGAAATTTTGGTTTCTGTTTCCTATTAATTGTATTTCTCTGAGGTTCTGCAAAGTTGTATTGAATTTGATTTCTTGTTTTATTAAGTTTTAGCTCAGAAAGTTTTGGCTCCTCTGGTTTATTGAATGGCTGGTATGACTGTAAGCCCAACAAATACAATACTTTTGTTTATTCATAGCCAATAAACTGCCTTTACCTGCAATTTTTGTTCTTCTATGGCATGGGGCAAGTTTCAGTGTGTTTATGGGAGAAAAACTCTTTGCTATATCTCGCTTCTTTGGTTGATATGACTAAGCCCAACAAATACAATATTTTTGTTTATTCATAGCCAATAATCTGCCATTATGTGCAATTTTTGTTCTTCCATGGCATGTCACAAGTTTGGTGCGTCTATGGAAGCAAAACACTGCTATATCTTGCTTCTTTCATTTCAAGAGACTGCAACTTTGTAAAAAAACTGCCTAGCTTTAAATTGATATTATTGGGAGTAACCGTTAAGTAACTTGAACCGTAGAACTCAATGAAGGTGCCGTTTTTTCCACATGGCAACTGTCAGTGAAGCATCTGCATATTGTTGTGTTCATATTTTGTTGTCTCAAGCTGTTGGAAACATGAAATCTCCAGGAGACATCTATTTCCTTTTCCACGTAAGAATATGCCATTTAACCATCTGGTTTGCTTCTTTTTTCCTTTTCATTGTTTGATATTCTCTAAAGACACTGACAATTTCATGCAAGCACCTGGCTTGAAATTCATACTTTTTGGAAGCAAATGTGCTTGTTGCTTGGAAAAGGAGATGTGACAAGAACAACTAGCTGGAACATCCAATTCTGTGAAGCTTCCTTCTGGGTAGGAATCTCTCTCTCTCTGTCTCTCATGTGCATGCATGCCAACTCGAGTATAAGGTGCGAGGAGAAGCCTATGCCAATCCTGGCTCTAACTCATGTTAGAAGCAATCTACTTAGTCACGTAGAAACATCCAGATCCATTCTGCTTTGCTATGTATTGTTGTTTGTGTCAAGATGCTGATCCTTCACACAAAACGCATAGCTTCAAAATTCTGATTCTTTGGGCATGTTCAAGTCAATTAGAAATGCTAGGAGCAATGTGTTGTGAAGTCAATTAGACGCATCCAGTGTTAAAATGTAAATACATATTTATATAATAATAATAATATTATTATATTATTATTATATAAATTTGTATATATTTTTTTATATTTATATTTTTTTCTTTTTTGTCTTTTAACTATCTAGTTCATTTTGAACTAGATAGTTTGCTTTTGGTCAAGTTCCGGTTGGAACTTGACCAAGCATCTAGCTGTTGGAACTAGTCCAACGGCTAGAATTCTAGCCGTTGGAACTAGTTCCGATGGCTAAGAGGAGAGCTCCTTATGAGCTCTTCTCCTTTTCTCTTATAAATAGGGGTGCATCCCCCTTTGTAAAATCATTCACTAAAAATGCTTTTTAAGCATTTGTTCTCATAAATAAAGCTTGTCATTTATTTATTGTTTTTGCATTTATACTCTTTTTTGGGTCTTGTATAAAGTATCTTTTAGATACTTTCTTTTGAGAGATTCAAGTGCATTCGTGGAAGACAGTGCATTCGTGTATAAAGTATCATAGCTACGGAATTGTTAGATCTTGAAAAGCTTTGCCTCGATTTTTGTGCTTGTGCAAAGGTGTTTTACCACCTTGTCCTTACAAAAAGTGGTTCGTCACTTGGAAAGAAGTGTTTTATCACTTGCTGAAAAGATATTTTACCACTTATCTATCAGCTACAAGAGGATTCATTTTGAGATAAGGACTTGAACAACATTGTATTGTATTTTTTCCTTCTTGTTTCTCTATTCCTTTCTTTTTCTCTCGTCTATCTTTCTACTTTACACCCTTGTAAAAGATGGATGACCATGATAAAGTAACCATTAATCCCATGAAATTGAATGATACTAATTATGTGATGTGAGCTTCAATTGTGAAACACCACATATGGGAAAAAAGTTTATGGAGAATCGTTGACGGTTTCGATTCGGAACCCAAGCATCTCACCAAGAAAGAGGGTGATAAGGATGTTCCTCTAACAGAAGAGGAGAAAATCAAGGCTCTAGCCTTATATGAAAAGAAATGGAAAGAGTGGATGATAGGACATGCTAAAATAATGTTATGGCTTATTAATATCGTAGATATTAAAAAATGTTCTAGCCTTGCTAAGTTTAAACATGTCGATAAGGCATGAGAATACCTTAGAAATATGTATTTTCTTAAAGATATTGCAATCTTCAAGAGAAAGTTTGGACGATGACTCAAAGTGACAAATCTATCCGTGAATATTATAATGAGTTATCCGAACTTTGGGAATAACTAGCTCTCTTAGAGCCAAAATGACATTGTGGCAATGACATCGAGCTTCGCCAAAAACAACTCGATATAGAACAATTTTACCCATTTATAAATAGATTAAGGCTGGAATTTGAATCCACCAAATCGGCTCTTCTTCTTCGTGGTAAAATCCCTACTATTGCGGATACTATTCAAGAACTAACTATGGAGGAAAACCGTTTTAGAAAGATTACTCCAAAGGTTGATGATGATTTCGTTCTAGCTGTATCTAGACCAGGGAATCATACTCGCACTTATAGGCCGTCTCATTTTGAGAGACAAAGTGGTGAGTTTGACAAAAGAAAGGTTATTTGTCATCACTGTCATGAACTGGGGCACTATAGGCTTCAATGTCCGAAGCTAAAAAGGAGAGACGAAAAAAAGGTTGCATCTATTAAAACTGAGCCAAAAGATCAAGATGCACCTGTTTCTATGGCTCAACTGATAGAGATTCTTCAACCTCTTATTAAAGGAGTATCCTTTTCAACTGAAGCCTCAACTGGAGCGGTAGTTGCATTTGTATTCGGTCCAGGTAACTTTCCTTGGCTTTTAAATTCTGGTGCCTCATTTCATATTTCCCCAAATGATAAATGTTTGTCCGAATGTCTTAAAAATAACTCAAGTATATCAAAAGTCTTTACAACAGATGAAATATTTCTTGAAATAAAAAGAGTAGGATGTTTTGAAAGTTTTCAAAAATCCAAAAAAAATTGTATTCCAGAAGTTAGATATATCTCAAAATTAAATTTGAATCTTTTATCTATCACAAATTTCTGATTATGGATGTAATATATCATTCTCTTCTGATGGTTGTTGGATACGGGATTGCCAGTCAGGAAAGCTGATTGAGAAAGGCCATAGAGAAGGATGATTATATTACATGGACTTTTTGGAACTACCAAAGAATTTATTTTGTTTAAATGTTCAGAAATTAGAAACAGAGTTGTGGCACAAAAGACTTGGCCATCCCCATATGTTTAAAATCCAATAATTTCTAAGTGTGAAAAAATTTTGTAATCCTGAAAATTTTGCTTGTAAAGACTGCATTCTTGGTAAAATGAAAAGATTACATTTTCTAATAAAACCTTTGTCTCTACAAAACCTCTTGAGTTAATACATTCAGACGTTTGGGGACCCACATCAGTTATCTCTAAAGGCGGTTATGCGTATTATGTCATATTTGTTGATGACTTTTCTAGACACACTTAGATTTATTTTCTTAAACATAAATTCAAAGTTTTTGCTCACTTTCAAATATTTTATAAGATGGTCACAAACAAATTTCAAAGTATTTCTATTTTTTGCACCGATTCAGGGGGAGAATTTATGTTTGGAGAATTTAAAAACTATCTTAATCTATATAGCATTACTCATCAACGATCATGCCCACACACACTTCAATAAAATGGTCTTGCAGAACGCAAGCATCACCACATTATGAAAACCACTCGAAATTTGCTAATTGCAAGTCAAGTTTTGAAAGGTTTTTGGGCTGAAGCAACTCTCACTGCCACTTATCTCATCAATAGAATGCATCTTTTTCATTAAAAAATATATCTCCAATTGAAAAACTTTATGATTTAGCTCCAGATTACTCTAGATTAAGAGTTTTTGGATGTAAATGTTTTATATTTACAAACAAAAATGATAAATTCTCTCATCGTGCAATCTCATGTGCCTTTTTAGGATATGCTGAAAATAAAAAAGGCACAGGTGCTATGATCTTCAAAATTGTAAATTATATGTATCAAGAAATGTGTTTTTTCTAGAAAAAGAAAGTTTTTTTTAAAGTAAAAAAATCTAAGGATATTACTGAATATTCTTTTTTAATCGATTTAACTTCAAAATTCAATGAAGAAGGTTTTGAATGTAACTTTGACAATGATCAAAGTCTTACTATCTTTGAAAATGATAGTGAAGACCAAAATAGTAGGAATGTTGGTATGCAATATTCAAGACGAAGAGTTGGAGAGCAACATCCTCCATGTGTATTAGAAAGGTTTTATGAAGTTCTCCCTTGAAGGACTTCTAGAATTTCTAGACCTCCCAAAAAAATTGTCTCTTACGAATCTTTTTCACCTTCATATAGGGCAGCCCTTGCATTAATCCAATCATATGTTGAACCTTCCTCCTATTCTGAAACCAAAAATTGTAAAGAATGGGTTGAAGCCATGAAAACAGAATTGAATGCATTAGAAAAGGCCAACACTTGGTCCATTCAAGATTTTTCCTTCAGAAAGAAACCTATAGGTTGTAGATGAGTCTATAAAGTTAAAACCAAAAGTGATGGGACCCTAGAAAGATATAAGGCACGACTCGTTGCCAAAGGTCATGCTTAAGAGCATGACATTGACTACGCTGAAACCTTTGCTCCTATGGCCCGCATGATCACTGTTAGAACTTTAATCGCCTTGGCTTTTATTAAAAAATGGCTTATATTTCAAATGGATATAAAAAATGCTTTCTTAAATGAGTCTCGTTGAAGAAGTCTACATGGACGCTTCGCCTGATATTTGTATCCCTAAGGGCAAAACTCTTCGTCTTGAGAAGGCCCTTTATGGCCTCAAACATGCCCCAAAAGCCTGGTATGACAGATTTAGTCATGTTATGACTAATATTGGATTTCACTCTTGCTTGACTGACATTGTCTTGTTTATTAAGAAATCTGATGAAGATATCAACATTCTTCTTTTTTTATGTGGATGATATGATCATCATCGGTGACGACAAACAAGGAGTTGTCAATATCAAAACTCTTTTTAAAACTTATTTTGAAATATCTGACTTAGGATTATTGAGATATTTTTTAAGAATTGAAGTTGCTTATTCCCCTCGTGGATACTTAATGTCTCAATCTAAATTTGATCTTGATATTGTTTTCAGGTCGGGCATTACGGACGATAAGAAGGTGGACACCCTAAAAGTGGTCAATGTTAAAATGAAAATTGATGATGTAGAGCGTCTTGATGATCCTACTCCATTTAGATAGCTTGTTGGATCACTTTCTTATTTCTCCATCACTCGGTCAGACATTACACATGTTGTACACACAACTAGCCAGTGTCAGCATGCTCCCACTTCTGTTCACATGACAGCGGTTTTACATATTATTAGATATTTAAGGAGCTCTCTCACGATGACTCTTCTTGTTTGCATCATCCTCATTAGATATAATTGCTTATACTGATGTTGATTGGGGAGATGATCCTAATAATAGGCACTCAACCACTGGTTTCTGTATTTTTAGGTAAATCTCTAATATCGTGGAGATGCAAGAAGCAACAAAAAGTTTCTCTTTCCTCCACTGAAGCTGAATATAGAGTCATGATAATCATTACAATGGAAGTCGTATGGCTTAAGCGACTGCTTGCTGATATGGGAGCTGAAACAACACAAGGTTCACGAATGTGTTGTGACAACAAGAGTGCAATTTACATTGTAAGCAACTGAACGTTCTATGAACACACTAAACACATTGAGATAAATTGTCACTATGTCAGAGATGAGTACTTGCATGAAATCATTGATCTGCCATATGTTACGTCAGAATACTAGTTAGGAGACTTCTTCACCAAACCTCTTGCGGCTCCTCAATTTCACTTCCTCTTAAACAAACTTTCGCTCATTGTACCATAAGTTTGAGGGGGAGTGTTAAAATGTAAAATACATATTTATATAATAATATTATATTATTATTATATAAATTTGTATAATTTTTTTATATTTTATATTTTTCTTTTTTGTCTTTTAACTATCTAATTCATTTTGAACTAGATAGTTTGCTTTTGTTGACCAAGCATCTAGCTCTTGGAACTAGTCCAACGGCTAGAATTCTAGCCGTTGGAACTAGTTCCAATGGCTAAGATGAGCTCTCCTCCTTTTTCTCTTATAAATAGGTGTGCATCCCCCTTTGTAAAATCATTTACTAAAAATGCTTTTTAAGCATTTGTTCTCATAAATAAAGCTTATCATTTATTTATTGTTTTTTCATTTTATACCTTTTTTGGGGTCTTGTATAAAGTATCTTTTAGATACTTTCTTTTGAGAGATTCAAATGCATTCGTGGAAGACTACCATTTCATTACATCCCAATTCCATCCCTTCTATGCATAAACATTGTTAACAAACCACCTCCTGCTTTGGTATATTTTCTCTGCCATATCTTCTTAGGGGGCACACTGCGGTTGAAGGGAAAGTTTTATAGGACGACTATTAGACCCGCTTTACTTTATGGTACGGAATGTTGGGCTGCCAAGAGACATCATATTCAAAAAATGAGTGTAGCTGAGATGCGGATGCTTAGATGGATGTGTGGAAATACAATAAAAGATTAAGATTCGGAACGAAGAGATACGTAAGAAGGTAGGTGTTGCACCCATTGAAAATAAGATGCGAGAGAATCGTTTACGGTGGTTTGGACATATTCGGCGAAGGCCTAATGATGCTCCAGTTAGAAGGTTGGAGAAATGGGAAAATATATTAGTTAAAAGAGGTCGGGGTAGGCCTAGGAAGACTTGGATGGAGATGATAGGAAAGGATATGAATGCTTTGAACCTCACCGAGGACATGGCGTTGGATAGAAATGATTGGAGGAAAAGGATTCATGTGGAAGACCCAAAATGAATTTCTTTTTTGGTTCATATCGCTGACCCCAATTGTTTTGGGATGAAGGCGTAGTTGTTGTTGTTGTTGTTGTATCTTCTTAGGGGGCACACTCTTCTGAGTCACCTGGAAACAATGGAAGAAGCTTCTTAAGTTCAATTAGGAGCATCTGTCTTCATCTTTGCTATGCTGGAACCTCTATCAATGAACAACCTGCTCCTTTGCTATTTATTCTCCATTGTGTTAAGATATTAATACTGCTTCAACATGTCTTCTTCATTGTGTTGGAACACATATTCTTACTATTGAGAATTGTTTTTGTTCCACAGAAGAATTAATAGAAGATACTGTTTGCCTGTTGAAATCCTTTAAAATAGAAAACGTTAATGTGTCTGAAAATAAAAGGTAACTGTCATTTGAGCAATTTTATAAAAGGTTAGGCATCTGTCTTAAATATTTAAAAGTTGAGGCCTAGAAAGGTGAATTTTCCATATGTTAGGCACGTGTATTTTAATTACCTTATTTGTTTTTGATGAAGTACTGATCATAGTACCAACGTGGGGCTCCGCTTGTCTGGTAGGAGCAGCTAGTGCACGTCACCTTGTGTTTGGGTGTTGCAGGTTCAAAACCCAATGGTATAGTTGTATAACTGGTAAGGGGTCTGCCTAAACCCCAGCTTGCCTTTCGAATAAAAATTTCTAATCATAGTGTTGGATTTTTGGAATTGTCAATGTCAATGCTCGATACGAACAACTTATCCAAGGGGTTTGGCGTAGTGGACCGTTTGATGGTCAGTCTAGGTTCAAATCCCATGGGCATCTCTCTCCTGCGTAAGCCGAAGTTTGGCGACTCCCTGGCGTCGACGGGTAATACCTCGGAGTTTTATGCCGACATGGAAAATGACCATAAGTACGGCAGGCTGAGCCAGCATGGCTAGGTCTCTGCACCTGGTTTCTCCGTGTAAAAACAAACTTCATCGTTACATTATGTGCACTCTTGTTTCACGTTCACATGGTAACAGCTGCATCAATGTTGGACCGAAATCTAAGATATTTAAGTTAGCTTTGATCCATATCCACATCCACTCGTCTTGAAATGAAGCCACTATTAACCCTTAAAAAAAATTACTGGGAGAAATCTTGCAGGGTTTGATTCAGATCGATGCCCTTCGGTTAGGGATGTAAACGGGTCGGATTGGGTTCGGGTTAGTTATACCAAATTCAACAAATCGCTTTTTCATTAACCGGATTCGGAGTTGGATGTGGAATCAGTTCTACCGAATCTGACTATTTAAAACAAAATCCTACTCCCACCAGAATCCGTGAGATAAATGGGTACCCTAGATTAAAAGAATCACATATATTGGTTTGAATCTCAACTTATAATTAATGCATTATTTTTTTAGAAACTGATGAAAAGACATTTTATTTTAAAACCATAAAGATCCCTATTTATACTTGGTTTTCTTTTATTACGAAACCCAAATCCAAATCCAAATCCAAATCCCGGGTTTTAAATTCTTTAGCCGAACCTGATCCGATTAGGTATTGGACCTAAAATTTTTACCAAACCCGAGTAAATGGGTTCAGGTCGGTTGGGTACCTGACCCGTGATGGGACCCTGTTAACTACTACTTAAACGTAAAATGAAAACTAAACTTATTCAATCTGTAACTGGACTTGAGTCATTAATCGGGATCCTACCAAAATTATGAAGGGGGATTGAATAGTTAGCTGGATGGTTAGGTCACACCGTCATAAGCAAGGGGTCTCAGGGTCGAATCTCATGCGGGTTTTCCTCCAACTTGCATGTAAAAAACTAAGAAATGAAATTCAGCTTAGTAACTCAGATCAAGATTCGATTTGTAAAACAATCTTAGTATTTAAGCCCTACACGGTCTGATCTCAATAGAGGTAGACCAGCCACTAAGCCCTACCAAAAAAAATCTGAACCTATAAAGCCCACTTTCAATTTTTAGAAGGGCCTTATACATATTAAACATGCCTGACCTAGAGTCCGGATAGGGTTCCATGTGATTGCACAAATATGTGTGCATTAAGCCCCTGATTGACCTCCAGCCTTGGGCCCCACACAACTGACAGGCCCTGTGCCCAAGTTGGAGGGTATTTGTGGATCTTGACCTATGTCACAAAATATATATATATATATATATATATATATATATATATATATATATATATATATATATATATATATATATATATATATATATATATATATATATATATATAAAGAGAGAGAGAGAGAGAGAGAGAGAGAGATTGGTAGCTGCTCCCACGTTAGGTGCTATGCTAAATGGGTTTTTCTGCCTTTTCAGTGTTTTTTTTTTACAGTTCTGACCCCATAAATGTGGTGGGCATGTTCGATTTAAGAGGAATCCACACCTGGATCATGTATATATATATATATATATATATATATATATATATATATATATATATATATATATATATATATTTGCTGAAAAGATTAGATGCAATATGATTGCACAAATATTTGTGCATTAAGCACCTGATCACCCTCCATCTTAAGGACAGGGCTTGTCAGTTGTGAAGTCCAAGGCCGGATCGAGGGTCACTACAAGAAAAATGTTAATTAGCGACGGAAATTTACGACGGATTTTTTCCGTCGCAAATTAGCGACAGATTAGCTAGAGAAAACTTTCTTAATGAATCCGTCGCTAAGTAGCGACGGATTAGCGATGAAAGTTGTTTCATCGCTAATCCGTCGCTAATTAGCGACGAATTAACGACAACAAGTATTTCGTCACTAATTCTCAATACAAGAAAAACATTTTAGCGAGGGATTTAGCGAGGGAAATTTTCCCTCGCTAATCCGTCGCTAATTAGCGACGGATTAGCGACGGAAAATTTCCGTCGCTAATCCGTCGCTAATTTTCGATTTAAACCAAGCGCGAAATTTTCCCTCTCTCCCTGTTTGAAATTTAAATCGACCGCGCTCGATTTAAATCGACCGCGCTCGATTTAAACCGAGCGACGTCGGAGAGCTTATTGGAGAGCATGTACATGAGAGTGGAGGACGGTGACGCCGGAGGACAGTCGGCGATCGCTGGAGGACGTCGGCGCCGGTTGACGGAGGACGACAATGCCGATTCACGGAGGACGGCGACGCCGGAGGACGGTCGGCAATCGCTGGATGATGTCGGCGCCGGTTCACGGAGGACAACAACGTCAATTCACGGAGGACGGTCGGCGATCGCTGGAGGACGTTGGCGCCGGTTCATGGAGGACGATGACGCCGGTCCACAGAGGATGACGGCGACGCCGGTTCACGGAAGATGACGGTGCCAGTTCATGGAGGGCGGCGACGCCGGAGAGCACCGGTTCATGGAGGACGGCGACGCCGGTTCGCGATGAGGCAGAGCGATCGTTATGTGCATGCAATGCCTGTCGGGTGCGGTATAAGTCCGGCTTAGTGCTGCCGGAATACCGCCCGACAAGGATCAATTTTTTTTTATTTTTTTTTTAAAATTTAGCGACAGATTAGCGACGGATAATGTCCGTCGCTAATCTGTCGCAAATTAGCGACGGAATTAACGACAGATAATTTTTTTCGCTAATTAGCGAGCAAAAAATCGCGATGGCCTCTATCCATCGCTAATCCGTCGCTAAGCCGTCGCTAAACAGTTTAGCGACGGCTTAGTGACGGATTAGCGATGGATAGAGGCCGTCGCTAATCCACGGTTTTCTTGTAGTGGGTGATCGGGTGCTTAATGCACAAAATTTTGTGCCATGTGATTGCACCCAATCCAAACTCATTTTTTTTTTGAAAGGCAAGCTGGGGTTAGGCAGACACCTACAACACCCCAACACTAGCTGCTCTTACCAGACAAGAGGAGCCCTCTTTGGTATTCCACACAAATATAGTTATGACCAAACAAGCAGTGTGAATTTGACAGGTAAGTTTGACCTGTTTTTTGAAAAATATGGCATGAAGACTACAGACCTCAACGTGTTGAATTCGGATGAAAAAAGATAAAACTGAATCAGATTTGATATAATCGGTTTCTGAATTGGATGGAAAAAAAGTTAAAACCAAATCTCGATCCGACTAGCTCATGGGATCCCAACTAGATTGTAAGTATAAATTGATGCAACCTTGTTCCTAAAATCATGAAAACAACTACTAGTCTTACACATGCTATTTAGGGAAAGGAAGAAATAATGAAAAAAGGTAATAAAATAACTAATAAACTAAAGAAAAATACCAAGAGTTTCAATCAACCTACTATTGATATAAAAGTCCATACAATAAACATTTATAGGAAAGATGAGAAGCCCTAATTCTAACACACCTGTTAAAAACAAGTTTATAATACCTAGTTATATACCCGACTATATACTTGAACCAACCCTTACCCAAATTCGCTCATATTTGATCCATATGAATATTATATATTCAATTAAACATTTATAATGTTGATGAAATTAATGCTCCATCAATGGTAGCAAACAATGTATCTAATAGAACCTTTTGAAGGATCGAATCCTGCTGGCACATGGGGCTGCTGTTGCTTTATGGTGTCTAGGGCACGTGAAGCTGGGTGGCCGTATCCTCAACCCGGAGTTTTTCCTCGCAGGGAGGCGGGCGAGGGTTCCTTCGTCATCAAAAAAGAAAAGAAAAAAAAAACCTTTTTGAAAGACTGCATGTCATTTTCAATTACAATGTTCTACACTTCTACTACCAAGTGGTGCACAAGCAAGGCATAGAAATTTGTGAAATTTCAACATGCCAACTTCCTTTTTTTTTTGTGTGGTGCCTAAAAATCATAGATGGCGTTTTAAAGATTTCACTCCAAATAAAAGTTATGGCTTTTTTTTTAAAGGCAAGCTGGGGTTAGGCAGACCTCCTACCAGTTACACAAACATACCATCGGGTTTTGAACTTGCAACCTCCCAACGCATGGTGACGTGCACTAACAACTCCTACCAACAAGTGGAGCCCCCATTGGTAAATAAAAGGCATGGTTTAAGAATCCACCCCAAGCAAAAGGCATGGTTTAAGTTTACCAAGCCCAGGGCAGGCCAGACGCCCAGTTAAGCCCTAAAGGCGAGGGTCCTAACCTAAATGTTTAATATCCTTGGGACGACAACCATAGGTATGGCAGACTGAGCCAGCGTGACCAGGTCTTCTATCCCAGATGCAGTTTCTTTAAGTAATAAAAAAATAGAAGTCATATTACATTAACTGTTCCCTTAAATACATTCAATCTCCACCACATATCTGACTTAGGGATGGCAGTGGACCGGGGGGACAACGGGGCTCCTCCCCGTCTCGCCCCGTTTCGACCGGGGATGAAGGGCATGAAACGGGGATGAAGGTTAAAATCTATCCCTGTGCGGGGATGGAGGCGTGGATGGACTTAAGCTTTTCCCTGCCCCACCCTGGACTTAAGCTTTTCCCTGCCCCACCCTGTCCCCGTCTCAATCCCTGCCTAGCCCCGCTCTGTCCCCGATCCTTTAAGGGATGACTATAGACTAAGGGGAAATGGGGCCTGCCCCACCCTGTCCCCGTCTCAATCCCCGCCTAGCCCTGCTCTGTCCCCGATCCTTTAAGGGATGACTATAGACTAAGGGGAAACGGGGCCCGCCCTGCCTCGCCCCCGTTTGAACCGGGGATGGAGGCGGGGTGGAGGTTGAAATCCATCCCCGTGCGGGGATGAAGGTTTGGATTTTGAAACTTGGCGGGGGTGGAGACCCCACTGCCATCCCTAATCTCACTTGATGAAAATGCACGTTGGCCCCACTCTTACGGTTCCCAAGTGAGATGTGTAGTAGAGATTGAATATAACGGAGGATTAGTTACATACAATTAATATGACATGAGCAGCTCTTGTTTAACCATGAGAGTGGGGCCAACCAGTGTTGTCAGTATCGATATCCCCAAAAAATTGATACTATACTGACCTGAATCGGTTATTTTTTAATAAATATAAAGATAGTTTAAAATTATTTTTTATATTATTATAATATTATTTAATAGCTTTAATATGTGTCACGCTCTGATTGACATAAATTTTTTAATTATTGTTTGGCCGGTTCAGAACCATTCACTTGAGAATCAGTATCGCTGATTTTTTTCTTAAAGGCAAGCTGGGGTTAGAAGACTCCTACCAGTTATACAACTATACCATTGGGTTTTGAACCTGTAACGTCCCAACTCAAGGTGACGTGCACTAGCTGCTCCTACCAGACAAGCGAAGCCCGCTGGGGATTGAATATGATTGAGAAATCGATTATATACAATATGACCTGATCTGCTCTTAGTTTCACCAAAAGTAAATAGGAAGAAGACACTGTTATTTTCGTAATACGTCGTTTTGTGGAATAAAAGTGTCTAGATTCTAGGTACTCGTTTCTCTTAAAAAAAATACAATTATGCAGATTTACAATGTTTTTCCTCCGATAAAAGGAAATAAAATAAAGAATAGCACAACAATTTTTTATTAAAAATAAAAAAATCTGTAATGTGATTATAACTAAATCGCAATATTTTTAGTTTTAGATGCTGACATAGTACCAAAAAAATGTAATATTATCATATATTTTGAAAATATCACAGTTTCTTGTGATGCTAATGTTGATCAACATATGCCAATATCCTCCCATGATTTTCCAATAAAAACCGTATTCTTTAAAAATTTCGTGAGACTTTGTCTCTCAAAAAAAAAAAAAATCCCATGAGACTTTCTTTACCAATATTTTTTCATCGAGATCCCATGTAGTAAGCCGGGTCCTGTGCTAAGCTGAAGGCCCAGGTTCGAATCCCTCTGCTGCAAGGCATAAAAGATATCTGGTAGGGGTCAGCCTAACCTAGGGGTGGCAATTTCTGACCCGACCCGCCAACCCGCCTCTTAGGCGGGTTCGGGTTGGGCTTAAGCCAACCCGTTTAATAAACGGGTCGACCCACGTAACCTGTTTATTAAACAGGTCGGGTTCGGGTTGGGGGTATGCCAACCCGCCAACCCGGCTGACCCGTTTAATAAACGGGTTAGGCGGGTGGGTCAACCGCCAACCCGTCAATCCGACCCGCCAACCTGCCAACCCGATCCGTCAACCCGCCAACCCGACCCGCCAACCTGACCCGCGAACCTGAAAACCCATTTACCCGACCCAACCCATTTATTAAATGGGTTGGCGGGTCGTGTCGGATTACCCGTTTATTAAACGGGTCGGGTTCGGGTTGAGGTATGCTGACACGCCAACCCGCCAACCCGACCAGATTGCCACCCCTAGCCTAACCTCAGCTTGCCTTTCAAAAAAAAAAAGTTTTTTCCATGAACTAGATTTATGGGATCGTGTTACTCTATGAATAAAAGGACGAAGGTGCTCTTTTAATCGTCATTGGAAAATTAGTCATTCAAAAAATTAATTATTAAAAAAAATCTGGCTAGGGAAATAAGGAAACTAATGAATGGTAGAAAAGAATGCGTCAACTTCCCTCAAGAGCCAAGAATAACTAATAATTCATTCTTCAATTAACAATGTTGAAAATGAAACTGTTGGCATCATTAAGGTTATAATTTAAACAAGCGCTCTTCTACATAATGACATTTTTCTATAGTGACAACGAAAAGCCACAGGGTGTGTTTGATTGCTTGTACAAGAATAGATGGAACAACGGAACGTCACATACAAAACACATGTTCTGTCTATTATATAACAATTGTACTACTCCCAACAAATTATTCAACTGGACAAGAAGTTGTGTTCTTTGTGTCTGACGTTTAATTTTTATGTTGTGCAGACAACTTGAACACATGGATAATGGGTAAAATAACTTCATTTTGGATCCTACGACTCGATTCACCCCACCATATGAGTGTTTTAACATGTTTATTATAGATTTTAGCTCTAGATATGGATCTATTTTTTTTAAAATTTGAGTCATTTGAGAAAAATAAAAATTAATATTTTTTTGATATATAAATGCTCTAATTGTAGTCGTATTGGATCTAATTATGAAAGTTTATAAAAAAAATATGGATTTTAGCCCCAAATATAGATCTCAAACTCGTTTTAAGTATGAAAAAATGTTTAAATTTTGGGTAATTTGAAAAAATAAAAATTCATACTTTTATATGCAAATACAAAAACTATAAATAAATCATAAAACCCTAAAATGCAAGAAAATAAAGCATAAATAAACCGAAACCTCTAAACTATAATAAAAATAAATCATAAAATCAAAGAAACCATAAAATTAAATATAAAAAACCCTAATAAAAATATCAAAGAAAAGCAACCCTAATCAAATTAACTATAAGAAGTCCTAATTAAATTTTTTTATTCAAAACCCTAATAAAAAAATCAAATAAAAAAATTTCTAATCAAATTAAATATTAAAACCTTTAATTAAAGAAATTTGATTCAAAGCCCTAATAAAAAAAAAATCAAAGAAAAAAAAACTCTAATCAAATAAAAGGAAAGCCTTAATTAAATTAAATATCAAAAGCCCTAATGAAAGATACGTGATTTAAAACCCTAATTAATGAAAATCAAAGAAAAAAACTATAATCAAAGAAAATAAATAAAAAACCCTTAATCAATGAAAATCAAAGAAAAAAACTCTAATCAAACTAAATATAAAAAATCTTAATTAAAAAATTGATTTAAATCCCTAATCAAGATACTTTCTTATTCAGAGCCATAATTAAGGCTCAAATCAAAGAAGAACGAGGAACAAAGAAGATGGGGGGAGGAGAGAGAGAGGACAAAGGTTGGGAGAATGAAGAAAAGGGAGAGAGAGCCGAACTATAGCCATCAACATTGCGAAAACAGGTTCAACCAACATTGAACCCGCCGGAAAATACAAGCCAAGAAGCCCAGAAAAGAAAGCAAGATACAAATACAGTTGATCGACGATCGTCACCCTGGTTCAGGAGGTGGCGATGGAGGCTGATTGCGCTGAAGCTGAGAATGGTTGATGCAGAGAATGATGTACACGTTTGCCAAGATAAGGTTCACTATTTTATTGAAAACCACCAGAATATGCCAAAAGATGGCGTTGTTGCGGGTCATCCAAGCGGCCCATCTGGACGAGAGAAGCCAAGTTCGCTAAATAATCCGTCATTTGTTGCACTGACATACAAGTTGAGGACCCCACAACAAGTCGTTTGCGAACGATTCCTGGCGTACACTAACCACAGGTTTATTCCAGGTGACCTTAAAGATGTTTTGAAATACAGTGCACTCCCAAAATAAGTGAAATGCAGATTCTTCGACCGCCTCGCACAACACACATTTACTTGGAAGATGGAATCTAATGGATTTGAGGAAGCTGTCAGTCTGCACCCGATCATGGGATGAGCCATGCTAGGAAACGGGATCGAGGAGTCGGTCCCTTGCCCCAGATAAGGCTTGCCAAAAATCGGTCCACCCTCGAAGGAAGGAGAGAGAAGTAGCATCCTTTAGCACGAAAAGAGTCGTTCAGAGCAAAGGCGCGTCCTAAGAGCTGAGACTGCGAGTCAACAAGTCCATTAATAGAAAGAACTGCAGACCAAGCTTAGATCCATGATCGATGAAGCTTTGACATTGCTTGCTGACTCATGCGAGTGGCCCCAACCAACGATTTCACACCCCCGTATTAGCAAGAAGAATGCTGGCACACAAGAACCCATGTTGGTGTGCAAGCCAGCTCTGCTTCACGTTGAGAATCATACTCCTTAATCTGGGGTCCTTGATTCTCAAACCCCCCTATAAAGAGGAAGCCTTAGGGTATCTCACCCTATCAGGTGACGCTTGTTGTTGGAACCACGTCCAGACCACAGGAAGTTTGCCAAAACCCGAGATAGCTTCTTACTAACCCCCACATGCATAAGGAACATTGACATAACAAATTCTGGCATAGCATTTAGGATGTGCTTGATGAGAGTCAGTTGACCCGCGATGGAAAGGTAGGAAGCTTGTCAGGCCAAATTTTATTCTGAACCTTTTGCAGAGTCGAGCTCCAAGCTGTCGTTGTGACCCTGCTGATCTGAAGCGGCAAACCCAGATAAGAAAAGGAGTTTTCCATTATCGTGCATCCGAATATCCGCTAGCCCATGGCCATCGTTGACGAAGGCGCATTAACCAAGGACAGACAACACTTATCGTAGTTCATAGATAAACCTGACATCGACAGAAAGAAAGTAAAACAAGCTTGAATATTAACATTTGTTGGATTGAAGCTCTTTCAAAGATAATCATATCATCGACGTAGGTTAGAATATGACACGGGAACTCCGGTATATCAAGTGGCTCAATTAGACCACACTCTACTGCCCTCTTGACCAAAACCACAAGGCCCTCAGAGACGATGTTGAAGAGTAAAGGAGACAGGGGACAACCTTGCTGAAGACCATGACCAAGTTTGAACTGCTTGCCCCTTACCCCATTGATTTGAATTTGTGACTGTGCATTGGTAACCAACTCATGAACCCAGCTAGAGAAACACCTGCCGAAGCTCAAATTCGCCAACATGTTGAAAAAGAACGGCCAATGAACCGAGTCATAGGCTTTATGAAAGTCAAGCTTAAGAGTGAAGAAAGCCCCTCACTGATCTTGAGAGAATGCAACACTTCTGTGGCCAAAATGAAAGAATATTGAAGCTTTCTATTAGGAATGAAGGCGAACTGAGCCTCCGATAAAATCCTAGGAGCGACTGATCGCATCCTATTTGCCAAAACCTTTGCGGTAATGCAGTATAAACTTCCTAACACAGAAATGGGCCAGAACCGCGAGATGTCTGATGCGGCAACTTCCTTAGGAATAAGTGACACAATGGCTAGGTGAGAATGAATCGACAGTCGGCCGTTGCGATGAAACTCAACGAAAACACAAAGAATGTCACTCTTAACGCATTGCCAGAAAATGCGAAAGAAATCCACCGGATACCCATCAAAGCCTGGAGCTTTCCACCCAGACGAATCTCGCACCGCCGAGAAGATTTCATTTTCGGTGAACAACACCTAAATCAATTTGGAGAGAGCCCGATCCATGGCCAAGAATAATGCAGTACCCATAACACCACCTGCCGCTCGGCTACATGAATACAGGTTAGTGAAATAGTTGGTGACAACAGTGAGTACCTGATCGCCCGAGTAGGAGATACCATCGATAGACATAGAATGAATCACATGTCTTCTATGCCTATGAGAGGCGAAAGAATGAAAGAACCTTGTGTTCCTGTCGCCTGTTTTAAGCCAAATCACCCTTGATCGTTGCTTCTAGCGTATCTCATCTTTTAGACGCCAAGATTGCAATAGCAGAGACAACTCGGTCGATCTAACATTGAGTCTTTCAATATCGGATGCAAACATTGAGGACATAATCAAGAGCGACTGATTGATGTTAGACAGCTCATGCTCCCACTCCCCCATATTTTGGAATTTGATTATGTTATTGAAGACCAGCCAAGATTTGATGTCGCAAGATAACCAAAACAGTTTAACCATGCATCGTGAAGCCGCCTGGTTTGCATAGCAAGGTCTACTCCAACATTGTTGGACTAACGTCTCGAAACCTGCCTCCTTAAGCCACCATTGCTCAAATCTAAAGGTTATGTTGCCAGAGAAGCCTTGACCCTATCGGATAACAATCTGACTATGGTCTGAGAAAGAAGGTGGAAGTAGGCAACACGAAATGTTATTAATAGAGTTCAGAAGATCCGGTGATACGAGCACTCGGTCTAGCAGACAGAATCACGATCAAGATCGCTAATTGGTCCAAGAGAACGTTTCACCTACATGGAGGACTGGGTATAACCGGTTCATCTGAATAAAATTTTAGAAGCCTCTCATAGAAGCCGAGAAGGAAACTAAAAAGCTTGAGTCGATTGGCGACAAAAGGCAATTATAATCACCCATGACAATATGCTGGTCCCCGAAAGAAGCAATTACCCTGTTCAGGTCTGACCAAATTTCCTCTCGTTGAGAATTGCTGTGGGGACCGTAAACCATTGTGACCACAGCTGACACTAACTTTGGCAGGAGGGGAAGAGTGATGGATATGGAAAAAGTTCTTATGTCAACCTGGTGTAAGTCTAGAGAGTGCTTCCCAAGGATGAGTAGACCTTCCGCATAGTTAATCGCAGACTTGAAGAAAAAATCTGCACCACGCCAAATTTCGAAGATGATAGAGCGTGAGATAACCTCCATCTTTGTTTCACAAAGGGCAATGAGATCGGGCTTTTCTTGACGGATCCAACTTGCCAGGAAAAAATGCTTAGAGGGGCAATTCAGGCCCCGAATATTCCAACACAAGATCTTCATAATTGATAATCTGAAAATCCCCTCAGAGTGTGGATCCTCCCAGACCGCCTCGGAGAAACCCCCAACTCGCCGAATAGAGAATGTAGAAGCCGACAACGTCTCCTGATTGGGAGACCACCCTGCTCAGAAGGAGAGCGCCCCCCGACCAAATTAGGAGCTTGGCTGACGTCAGGGCTACGCCACTCAGTCGCAACCAAGGATGGTAAGACATCTGCGATAGCGGCGAAGGTTTCACACATAACGGATTTGATGCCTAGTAGTTGTGGTTGAGGAAGCGATAAGTCTAGACGATGAGCAGCTTCGCCCACAGACATACCTATATAGGAAAAGATGGGACTGCTCGGTTCTGCCGTAGCCGCAAGAGAAGGAGAGACCGATGAGTGGTCGCTCTCCTGACTATCGAATGGGCACTCTCCGGAGGAAGATGAATAGTCCACAATAGTCGGAGCCCTGTAAATCATAGATAACAGAAGAGAATTGACAATACTAGAGGAGACCAGGCGAAGCGGACATACGATGCATTTGACAAAGATTGACAAAACCAAGGTTGAAAGGCCATCCACGAGCCTGCAGAACAAATGATTTCGGACCGAGACTCCAAAAAAAGGCAACGTATTGGTCCATGCAACAAACGAAGCCTCCACTGGATATAACCTCTGCCGTGTAAAAGGCCCAAACTCAGACCCCCCATAAGACAACACATTCGAATTTGAAGATGCAGCATCTATAGATAGGCATGGAGAAACCTGAGGCGCCATGGAGACCCCTGACAGCTCCCGAAGCCCAACAAGCACTGAGTAGGGAACAACCAAAAGGAATCGTAGCAACGGAGACTGGTTTTCAAACCACTCAGATGCCCACGATGGCAAGCAACTATGTGACCGAGTCAAGGATGCCTCATCACACCCGCCAGACCACCTGATAGCCATCCCGACTTCTCAAGTATGGAAGAAACGTGCTGCCAAAGCCGCCATGCGCACCGATCCCGATCACCAAAAAGAAAATAAGCGTTCCCTCATAAATAAGAGAACCTCCGAACGGCAAGCCTCGAAAGGAGGAGACGACATCGGGTGATGATGACGATGAGCTCTCACCCTGAGACAGAAAATCACCGCACACAGACTCAATGGCACAGCGACTGCCAAGTTGCCGAGCGTGCCCATACACCACCACCTTCAAAGGAGAGCAAAAGGTCGACAAAGGACATTGAAAAACCCCGCACGCCCACATGGATCCCACGACGTCAGACAAGGGCCCCACCCTAGCCACAAGAGGTCTGCGAGCATGGATACCAAGGGGCCAGCGTGTCCACCAAAGCAAAGAAAGCCGATGACTCGGCCTAAGCAACATGGTGAGACCGCCTGCCTTACCTATATCCTTAACACCACCTCAGAAAGTGAAGAATGAGAAAGAATCGAAAAATTACCTCCGTTGAATAGAAAAAGGTGACTCTATCGCAGCCACCCCAGAGCACAAACCTGCAACCCCGACCCGGCCCAAAAGGGAGAGAGAGGGTCACGGTTAGACCTCCAATCTGCTCGTGCTCACTGAACCTCCTTAATATCTAACAAGTCGAGTCTTATGTCGGTCATATAGAACACCAATACATAGAAAAAGAGCTGAAGGAACTGAGCTGTTATTGTTTATATATATATATATATATATATATATATATATATATATATATATATATATATATATATAGAGAGAGAGAGAGAGAGAGAGAGAGAGAGAGAGAGAGAGAGACTGCCACCTCAATCTCAGATGGACGACAATTAAGGTGTTGTCGAACAATGTCTCTGTATAAAAAACCCTTTTTCTCATTACTGAAATTATTATTGTTGTTATTACTATTATATGAAATTCAATGAAGGGAAGCCATTAATATCACATCATTTTTCATCTAACAATTTTAAATGAATGAAGTGAAATTCGTAATTCACTTGTGCATTGTGGTCAAGAGAGCATCCACATCATCCGTAAATACACTAAACAAAAATCAAACTCGTGCCTTTTGCTTGTTCCTCAATTCTACTTTAGCTTCCAACCTTATCCTTCTCCCTTGATGTGACCAATGGAAAGCATCACTTAGCAAACCTGCTTCTTTAATTCCATGGAACCCACCAAAGAATTTTCAAAAACAAAAAGAGCAATTTACAAAAAACCACCTAACATTTCATGTATTTACAGAAAACCACCCTACATTTGTTGAATTGTGTTTTTCTTTTTTACCTAATCGAATTTTAAATACCTGCTTGAGGTATAAAATGACATTTTGTTTTGTTTTATTAAACAACTCATCTTCTGGCATCTAATAGTCTTTTGTTTAACATATCATGAATGTAGGCATTTTCATCACTTCTTTTGAATAGACAAGGGTCAGGCTGATTTTACGACCTCTTTTTTTTTTTAATAAAGAAAAACCTTATGAGGACACAGGTCACTTAAAGGGCCTGCCCCTTATGGAGTAGACCTCGAGTAGTTCACGGATAGGGATGGCAGTGGATCGGGAAAAAAGGGGCCTGGCCCCGCGCTGCTTCGCCCCGTTTGGACTGGGGATGGAGGACATGAAACCGGGATGGAGACGTGGATGAAGGTTAAAATCAAAACCCGTGCAGGCAAGATGGACTTAAGCTTTTCCCTGCCCGCCCCGTCCTCGTCCCGATCCTCGCCTTGCTCCGCCCTGCCCCGTCTCCGATCCTTTTTTAGAGATGACAGTGGACCGAGAAAAATGGGTCCCCCCCTCTGCCTCGCCCCATTTGAACCAGGGATGGAGGACATGAAACAGAGATAGAGGTGGGGATGGAGGTTAAAATCAAAACCAGTGGAGGAATGGAGGGTAGGATTTTGAGATGGGGGCGGGGATGGAGACCTTATCCCCCAGCTCGGTCCACTGTCATCCATATCCACGGACCTCCATGCCTTATGGGGACGTACTGACCATGAAGGTGGTGGGGTAACATCTATGTATTTTAAAGATAACTTAAGAAAGTAGGCAGTTAAGTATAATAACCAAAACATTAGGTAGTCAATATCGGAAGTTAAATTTTGAAAGTGCAAAAAGAGAACCAAACTCACGCAAACCCTACCCCTTTTAGGGAAGACATTGACAGTTCATAACCGTTCACACGAGTCTTGTTGTGATCTCATAATAGCCAGCCAAAACACGGAATAATATTGGACAAATAAGGTTAAAAAAGAAGCAACAAAGTTTCACATTTCTTTTCCATTACATTTCTTGGTAATTACATGATAGCCCCCCTTCTTTTTGAAAAGAGGAGACAATAGCTAGACAGCTAGGGGATACAACCTTTTACTATTTTAACAACTCCCCTTTCCATCCTAAAAAGAAGAAGAAAAAACAACTAAATACTATGGGGTTTGTTTGTGTTAATGGCATAGCCCTAGTATGGCTCCTTGGAGATGAGGGGTTTGGTGTGAAGTAAATTACAAGAATACCCTTGAGTTTGGCTGATCATTATGAATGCCCAAGACCAAGACCAAGATGTATTGTGGTTATGGGGGAGGGTGGCAAAAGGCCAATTTCACCAGCTGAAGTAGATAGGGAGGATTCATTTTGTAGAGAGGATACAGTGATCCATTTCATAAGATCCATTACTGAACCAAGAAGATAAAGAGGAAGGAGAACATGATGAAGATGACAATGATGATGATGAAGGTGGGGGTGTCGAGGATGAGGATGTGGATGATTTAGTTAAGGGGCAGGTTGGAGATTTCATGGGGTTCATGATGCCTAGGGGAACAATATCCTGGAGCAGACCTAGTGTTGGTGGTTGAGTAGGTAAAGGGGGATCAGTGGGAAGGGTTGCAAAATTTCCAGAGGAATTGAGGCAGTTGGGGTGTGGTTGGGGTTGTTGATTATGGTGGTAAGGAATTAAAGGTGATTCTTCTAGTGGGCCAACTTTGGGCTCAACCAAATCAATCCTCCGCCTCTTGGTGGACTCATTGGGGTGCTCCTGTGACAGCTGCCTTAATTGGAAGTAGGGATAGGCATAGTGGAGGTGGAGCCCTTCATATGTTATGACAAGCGTCTCTGGGTCCTCTATGGATCTTTCCACCTGCTTCTTTGCACTGCATTGTGGATTTGTGCACCTGTAGTAACTTCTACACCCCCCCCCCCAAAAAAAAAAAATCAATAAATACGTACACAAATAAAATAAACTAGTAAATATAAAATTGCATGCATGAAATACATGGCAAGGGGATGATAACAATCAATGAATAAAGCTTTTTTTTGAATGGCACAATCAATGAATAAAGCTGCCATACACACACAGGTATGTATCTATCTACATATATATAACTGAACATATTAGGCTCTCTTTTCTCGTTCTACACTGTTAGGCCTCATAGTTTGAAGTGTTTTATGATAGATCTGAACTGTTAAACATGTTTAGCATGCTCAATTTAGTGGGAAAAGACTCTTGGATCATGTTTTTTTGATAAAAAAATGTATTTTTATGAGCTACGAAAATTTGATGCCTTCATAGCCATTGATTTTGGATCACCGGAAATACCTGTATACAGATCAGATAGAGGTGATCCAAAAGTTGGTTCTCACTAAACAAAACATATAGATCACATCTATGGTGTTAGATGTTAGAAAATACTGAAAACTATGATTTTTGAAGGAGCCTAACAGAGCAAAACAAGCACATTACTCTCTCTCTCTCTCTCTCTCTCACACACACACACACACACACACACACATATATATATATATATATATAAAGAGAGAGAGAGAAGATATGACTTGGTGATTTGTATGGCTTGTTAATCAACCTTTCACTCAGGTTGACCAATGTTATTGAAAATTGATAGAGATCAATAAGTGTGAGTTTGAATGACCATAGTAAGTCTAAGATTACTTGGATTTCTTAGCACTGCTAAGCTATTCAAGACAATATCCCTTATTCTTCTGAATAACCGGGGAAGACCATCTCACTCACCGAGTTCATTGATATAAAAACTTGGGTACCCCTTACCAACTAGAGAGTACACCCAGCCTCAACCTTGTGGCAAAATATGTTCCCCCGTGGGTTTTGAACTCGTGACATCCCACCAACTTGGTAACCTTGATGAACAACCCTATCAAAAATGAAAAATATTCCTGAATTTTTGGGTGTTTGCACGATGGAAGGACTTCAAGAACTTAGGATATCTTGCTTCTTGGTGGCCCCAAACATTCCTTATTGTAATGGCCAACATCATTTTATATCATTTAGGAGGGTTGCTTAGGAAAACTGATTAAGGAAAATTGTGATATTTTATGCTTTTATGTGAATATAGAATTATGGTCCCCATTTTTACTTGATCAAGCTCCACAACCTAAAAGGATGCAAATTTAAGTTCCACAACCACAATATATATCTCACCATGATGTGGAGTTGTCTAGAACCTATCATTTCCAAAGGAACCTACACACACTTTGCTTGTGCCAATATTCATTTATAGCTCTTTTGTGTGCCACACATGAAAGGTGGTCAAGGTTTGATTCCCATGGGTGTCTTGTCTTTGTGCATGTGGGTGCCCAGCATAGGCTCCAGGGCCAGGAGTCCTGACCTCGGAATTTTATGCTGTTGGCACGAAGGTATGACAGGCTGAGCCAGCACAACCAGATCTTCATGCTTGGCATGGTTTCTTCGGGTTATTAAAAAATGAACAATCTTTTTAACTTAAAAGAATTTAAATTAATCTTGATTTTCAAGAACTTGGTCATGTTTCACTCACTCTCACCTTAACTCTAATTTGTCACGTTCATAGCTACAATCCATCACACTGGCTCATAAAAACATGAAAAATGTGCAGCAAAGGACAACTTTCGGCAATTTGTAAAAGAAGTCACTTGAAAAATTCCAAAATAAAGGATCCAATTTCACTCAATAATATAGCAGATATTCACACGCTCTATTAAAAAGTAAGTTTTCCTACAACACCAAATTACCCAAATAACCTTATTTTCTTACATGATCATAAATCTTCTCAGCTTGTGCCTTAGAATAAGAGAACCCTACGAAAAGAACAATAAATCACTTGAAAAGATCTGAAGAATTTGGAGAAAGACAAGCTTTCTTTCACCATGAGGGTTTAAAATTTGGAAATTTTGGTTCCTTAGAAGATATGGCTAGGAAAGTCCTTCACTACCAAGTACCAAAATAAGGACTAAATCCTTTTCTATACTAGGAAGCCATATCCTTTAGTATCTAAAGTACCCTAATCTCAGGAATTTTTATCTACATACTAAAACTTCCCTTCCTTGTTAGGGAAACCGTGATTTGCCATCTGACATGGGACGAACCACAGTTCGAAACCCACTATGATGGACCATTGCACAAGGTTGAAGTTGGGTGTACTCCTTGATGGGCGAGGGTGACCCAAAAGTTTTACTTTTACCAACTAGAGGCCTGCCAACCCCAATGTGGGTTGAAGTTACTATAAACGGGTCGACCCGCCTAACCCGTTTATTAAATGGGTCGGATTCGTGTTAGGGGTATGCCAACCCGCCAACCCGGCTGACCCGTTTAATAAACGGGTTAGGCAGGCGGGTCAACCCGCCTGCTAACCCGTTTACCCAACCCAACCCGTTTATTAAACAGGTTGGCGGGTCGTGTCGGGTTACCCGTTTAATAAAGGGGTCGGGTTCGTGTTTGCCACAGCTGACCTATTTAATAAAAGGGTCGGGTTCGGGTTGAGGCCATGCTGACCCGCCAACCCGACGGGTCGACCCGCCAACCTGACCCGATTGCCACCCCTAGTTGAAGTAGAGGGTGGGGCCTTGGCTGCTAGATGGGTGGTTAAGGTTTGATTCTCATGGGAGTCCTTCCTCTGCGCAAGCCGTCACCTAGGATAAGCTCAGGGTGAGGGTCCTAACATCAGAGTTTTATGCCACCGGCAGGCTGAGCCAACGTGATCAGGTCTTCGTGTCGGGTGCCGTTTGTTTGGGTTATATAAAAAACAATGGCCTGCCAATGTGCACACGGTGATTGTGGTGTGGAGTTTGTGGTTTTGCGCACCTAGCCAAAGAAAACACATAAAAACAAGAAAAAAATGTCTGATTTTTTTTTTTTTAAAAAGCACTTGCTTTATGCTGTGTGAATAGGTAAAACCTATAAAGAAAAATTTATCCAAAAATTTGAATATTTGTTTCCGAAAGATCAAAAACAATAATAGAGGAAGACATTTTGGGTATTTATTGAATAAATTAAGCTCATTTTTGGAATTTCTATTGGTTCTTGCATCCTAACCAACTATGGCGGTGCAAGCGCAGTGCAATAATCCAAAATTACAACTGAAAAAATAATTAGGACCAGACTCTTAAATTTTCAAAAATGCCAGTGTGTGAGAGAGAGGGTTACCTAGGGTTAGGGCTATTCTTGATGTTTTTTTGGCCGTATTTCCTCCATTTGTATCCATCATCCATCGTTCCATTCCCACAACTCTTAATCCTCAACGTGTATTTGTTCTCCGTATTGCTCTTCTCCAACTCTTTCTCTAAAAACGAAAGTCTAGAAGAGCAAAAAAGCAAACGTTATTACAATTCATCAAATGCCTAGAATGAGTTTCATGGCACATAATTCTTTTCTTTTACGACTTACTTTGATCGGAATCCGGCCACGGCCTTGTTGTTGTTGCTGCTGTTGGTGGTGGTGGTTATGGCATTTGATCTGCTTTCAAAGGCCAGACTCCGATGACGAACGGATAACGCATTTTCGATGTCTTTGATTGTAGGTCCGGAGTAAATTCTCGATATAGATTGGCTGAATTCCGGTGCCGGCTTCGACTCGCTGCTCGTGGGAAGAAGGATGAAGGGAGAGATGTCGTCTAGGAGCTCCCTTATGAGCTCTTCTTCCTCGCACAGTATCTCCTCCATGGCAATCATGGAGCTGACTGTTTTCTTGGTTTTGAATCCTCCTATATATTAGGAAATGAAGATAAGGAGAACCATGAAAAAGGAGATAAACTGTTAAACAAACAGGGTGTAATAGTTGGGATGAAGAGGAAGAGATGCTTTACATGTATATATCAACTCTAGAGAGAGAGAGAGTTAAATGAAGAGCAGGAGAGGGGATTATATATATATATATATATATATATATATATATATATATATATATATATATATAGAGAGAGAGAGAGAGAGAGAGAGAGAGGGTAACTAAAAATCAGCTTTTTAATGTTAAGATGCTGTCATATTGATAGTGGTCTTCCCACCTTTTCTTTTGAAGATTTATGCATAGGGTTCTGAAGTATGGCCAAATTACATTTGACAGGCTATCATTTAAAAGTTTTAAGACGGATGCCTTAGGTTTCAAGAAGTTGCTTACATAGGCCCACAAGGGCTTGGATCATCTGGTACGAGTGACTTTTGTAAATGACACCAAGTTGATGGGACGTTACAAGTTCGAAACCCACATGTGACGTCCCTTGATATAAGATTGAAAGTGAATTTACTCTTGGATGGGCAGGGGACCTCAAGGGTTTCTACCAAATGGAGGCCAGCCAATGTGCAGCGAGTGATTGAGGTTTTTTCCTTGAATTATTAAAAAAAAAAAAGGAATTTGCTTAAATAGGGACTTGCCATTTTGCATATTTCTTTCTAACTTTGCATTATATATATATATATATATATATATATATATATATATATATATATTCTATGGTGGTACTCTACCACCGAAACTTATGGTAGTACATGCTTTATTTAGGATGATCTAAGTGCCAAATGCAAAATCCAACCATTGGGTCTTGTTTATCTTGTTCAGTTTACTATTTTCATGTATTTGACTCAAATATGATGTTTTATACTATTTTTAAGTTACCTTTATTTTCACGAATGAACTTTTCACCATATGAAAATAAAATTGTGTTGTATATTAAACATGATAAAACCTTTTAACATAATAAACAAACCATACTAAACACATTTGTATGGTTAGATCTATCATTTGGTAGCTATATCTATGCAAACAAGGTGTACCACCATATGGTATCATGGTACAAAATCACCATATATTTTCTCATGTATATATAGATAGGGATAGAAAACATTTTTTTAGTAAATATCAGCAGTCAAATTTTAGTGATAAATTGAATTTTTTATTTTTCTTACTTTTAAGAAAATATTGGAAATTTTTAAATTAAAAATTAAAAATTTAAAATATTTTTCTTTAAAAAATATCTAAAAAATTTAAAAAAAATCTAGCAATATTATTGAAAATTATTGGTTACCCAATTTCACTCAGTTTGTTCATGGTTTTTGATAAAAACAATTCAAGTATTTGTCACTTATGAATGCACCCACATTTATGATGTGGAAGAAGTTGAGCCACATGAGTGGCCAAGCCATCAAACTCTCATGGTCATCCATGCGAGTTACCTGAACATGTGCTCTATGGTTGTTAAAATGGTTGACATTTGTGGGGAAGGTCCCATGTTCTACTCCCAACGTATGTGGGTGCCTTAGTTGGTAGGCTCCATTAGAGCTTTGAAGTTGGTGATCACCCCACCCAAGGATTACCTTAGAAGGGAGCGGGCCAACTAAGTGAACCGATTCTCAGCAAGCCGGTGAGGGTTCCTCATCATAAAAAAAAGGAAAATGTTGGTGTACAAAATTTTTGGTCGAAATCTAGAGATAAGTTTTAACTTGGAGCAAAAAGGCTCCGCCCTGCTGGTAGGAGCTGTCAGTGCAAGTCTCCTTGTGGTGGGACGCTTCAGGTTCAAAACCCAGTGTGGTATGTTGAATAGTAACTGGTGGGTGTCTGCCTAACCCCATCCTGCCTTTCAAAAAAAAGTGTCTCTTTTCTTGCATTCAATAAATCAATCTAAAAGAAGAAAAATGTCATTTTTCCATAATTGGATGTAGATTAAGAGTCAACTGAAGTTAATTGGATGTAGATTGTCATAAGCCATATGTAAATCTTTTGAAACATTAAATGCTTATGTTAAAATTTGAAAAAAAAATTAGCCTCAGATGTGATTTTTCATACTTCATGTGTCTATAAATAAATTTACCCACTAAATTATTGGGGAGACTGAGGTGGGTATTAAAAACTCAACAGCCAACCACTGCAATGTACAAATATTGTCTGGTTGACCCTTTTAAAATTCAACTCTAGCTGGCGCACGTGTGTGTCCATAGCTTTTGGGGGTGGGCCACTTAAGGCATGCATGCTGGTTGCGGAACCCCACCCGGGTTTTTTCTCGCTTCCGCGAAGGTTCCTCGTCATAAAAAAAAAAATTCAAGTGTAAATTGTATGAAAATTGAATAAGTGGGGTGGATTGGTGTCTTTTGCACCCTTGGTTATGTCCTTAGTTTTTCACTACCATGCAGTCTCACTATCTTATTTTGTAACGACAAATGTCGTCAAAATTGTATGGGCTATTGAATCGTTTGGCGAACAATTCGGGTTAATCCGCCCATAACCCATTCTCAAGTGAATCATTCTGAATTGGCTAAAAATGATTTAAAAATATTGTGTAGATGAATGCTTCTATTGCACTTGTAGTCTCTTAAGGATGAGAACCAACTATGTAGCATCTACATAACATGTGTTAAAATTATTAAAATAATATTAAAAAATATTTTAAACAATTTTACATTTATTAAAAAATAGCCTAATCATATTAGTATCATATCGATTTACATCAATACTGACAATATTGGTGAGAACTACACCACTGAAATTAACCAAAAGACACTTTTTTGAATCTATTGAGTCAAATCATGACTCGCGAGACTTGGCTTTAAGGATAATATGTCACAGAAGTACACCATTTAAGGACGTTTGATTTGATTGCGTGAACAGGACTGTCTAGAATAGTCTCATTACTGATCGAGGGCAGAAGTGCAAGTCAGGTTTTTGTACCAGGTGTTCAGCTATTTTTTCTTTTAATTTTTTTAATTGTTTGATTTTTGTCTCAGATGTCTGGGATGCAACTGCTCCAAGGGAAGGGGCGGAACACTACAGAACACCTAAAAGGTATCGCGCTGAGTGTGTGGGACGTGTTCCAGGCATCCCACATGTCTAATGTTTGCATCGGTCACAGACAACAGCAAGCCACAGATGTTTGCCCAATCAAACGCCCTCTTAAGGTGTCGTATTTAGAGGACACTATTAGATACTTACCATTTAAGTCTCGTGTTTAGGGGACACATACGAACATTTTTCTTTCCAGTTTTTTGTAAATTTTCTGTTAAGCCAAGAAAAACACTCCTTGTTCACAATCATTGACCATATATTTGCAAATGCCAATCCATAGGGGAATACAACCAGCTTCAACTTTACTACAAAAAAAGCTCTAGTGGGTTTCAAACTCATGACATCCCATTACCAATAGGGACTCCGCTTGTCTGGTAGGAGCAGCTAGTGCACATCACCTTGTGTCGGGATGTTGTGTTGGATCGTTTTTCAGATCACGCAGTTTCATAATCAACATCATGACAAAAAACAGGAAATACAGCAGTATTGAAATCATGATTGACAGTCGATCAAAACAAGAACAGGGACCAAGCATGACGGTTTCTGCATAAAACCAAAATTCAGACAACAACATATGCACAAACAGATGCACATAACACAATAAAAACAACGAAAGCATGTTAATACTGTGTTAAGGCTAAGGCGTACGAAAATACTTCCCTTAGAGAAGATCTGCCCCCACATACAGTGCAAACAGGGTCCGACATCCTTCCTCCAGGATACAATAGCCTCGACGATCAGAACGGTGCACTCCGACGGATCGTCCTTCGAAAACAACCTCTACGAATCGATGTTGCAGAAAAAATCCTTTTGGGATAATTCAGGAGAGAGAAAGAGAGCATCAGGAAAAGAGAAAACCGCAGAGCTTTTCTTCAAAAATCAGTGCGTCTCGGATTAAAGAATCCAAATATCCATAGAAACTTTGAGCAAAAAGATACTTTGGTCTTGGTTGGATATGGCCCTAAAGGGCCAATAACCCGACCCGACCCAGCTCGACAAGGTACGACACAGCTGGCGGGCGCGCACACGCGTGTGTGTTGTAGTCATCCAAACCTCTTGTTCTTAGGAACAAGTGTATGAATTTACATGTAGGTTATAAAGCCTACAACGAACTCAAACACCATCAATATGAGACTATTCCACGTTATCAAAACCAACTTTTCCCCAAAAAAAAAAAAACAACCCACGTTTCATATTTGAATTCTCTCTCCCCACCCTTCTTACACCTAACATGTTGCATGTTCAAAACACAATGGTATAATTGTATAACTGGTAAGGGTCTCCCTAACCCCAGCTTGCCTTAAAAAAAACTCATTAGTGGCATTTACAAGTTGCTCCAACCAGATGAGCGTAGCTCTTGCGGGCATGTACATATGTTTTTTAGTGTTACCGTACTTGTGCCTTTGTGACATGGCTTGACCTAACTTGGTGAGTTAAAATTAAGGCTGTCAAAATCTGATAATTTTTTTGTCTTTTTGTCAATTTTAATATTCAACAATGATTTTCTTTTCCAAAAGATATCTATTGATATGACTTTGGCTCACCCCTGCTAAATTATGGAAGTCAAGAGCAATTATGAAGAAGACTCATGGAAATTTCCAAGGATTAATGCTTCCAACTAAAATCAAAAGACATGTCATAAGACTCGTCCTTTTCAAATTATAGATCCAAAGCTCAAACTATCTTGATATATTTTGATCCACGTGCATTGGAAGGACTTGTAAAGAAAGGGCAGTGGAATCCCCCATATTAATTCCCATTCCTTCATTGCATCTATGAAAGTTTGAGGAAATAGTGGAATTTATGATATTCTTTCCCCCATTTACATTTCTCTTCCACATGAGAAATTGATATCCTTTCCCACATTTACATTTCTCTTCCACGTGAGAAACTGATATCATTTCTCCCATTTACATTTCTCTTTTATATAAGAAGCAATTTAACAACTCCTTGATACTCTTAGGGCACACTTGCTTTGCCTTGTGATTCTCGAACTTTCTTAACAATCCATGGTCCTACATCAAAAACCCAAGGGGTTTGGCGTAGTGGGATGGGGCCTAAACCGTTTGACGGGCAGTTCAAATCCCATGGGAGTCACCCCCGAAGCTTGGTGACTCCCTAGGGTTGAGGGGTAAGCCCTCGGAGTTTTCTGCTGACATGGACAACGATCATTAGTATGGTAGGTTGAGCCAGCACTGCTAGATCTCTGCACCTAGTGAGGTTTTTCGAAGTAAAAAAATTATTCTGCATCAAAATGAAGGAAGAATCACAAATTAACTATGCAAATAAGGTGTGTAGCCTGTGATTACTAAATTTTAACAGTGAAAGTTAGTCACAAGTGTGAACGCGAACTTATGACTAGTAATCACAGGCTGAGGAATCACAGCTATGACCAAAACAAACGTGCCCCTGACTAGTAAAGTGTATACGTTGGTTTTAGCTTGTGAAACTCATTTAACAAGTGCCTCAAGGAAATTAACTCTTAGTTCTCCAAAAGGAGTCCCCATATGAGTAAAGGCTTCAAATTTTCCACTGGGCCAATAGCCTAACATAATCGAGTGCAGATCAGGTCATATTGTATATAACCGATTACTCGGTTACATTCAATCTCCACCGCACATCTCACTTTACGAATGTGCACGTGGCCGAACCCTCATATTTCCCAAGTGAAATGTACAGTGGAGATTGAATATAACAGCCAATCAGTTGTATACAATATAAACTGATCTGCTATCCTGACTTGATCTACTCCCCCAAAATCACCAAACAGTGCTCAAGGACACTGATTGCAAGGGCACTTGTGAGATTCTGATATATTAAAGATGAACAAGGCAACACAAGACCAATTCAATGACAAATAGTTGAATAAGTAAGATGATGTATTGATGCTTAAAGAAAAAAAAGGGAATTATGTATTGAAGATAAATTGTCTACACAAGACAAGACCAATTTGAGGACCAACAGTTGAATAAGTGAGATCAGACAAGTAGCATATAATGCCATGGCCAAATCACGTGATTGAGAAGACTAAAATCCACCAACTTGGATAGAAAAAGGGTGAAAGGCCGTTTAGGTGATTTCTCATATTGTTACGTAATTCTATGTAATTTTCTTCCATGAATTCTTCACTTTGTTTTACGTGGTTTGACTTTCTAACAATCTCACCTAACCCTAGGTCATTTTCTTCCTTGAACGAGGGGGCATCTCTCTCTCTCTCTCTCTCTCTCTCTCTATATATATATATATATATATATATATATATATATATATATATATATATATATATATATATATATATATATATATATATAGCTGTGATTTTCTTCCTTTGGTCTTTCTCTCTATATATATATCTGTGATTTTTTTTCTTTGGTCTCTCTCTCTTTATATATATAGAGAGAGACCAAGGGAAGAAAATCACAGCTATATATATGAAAAATAAAAACCTACAAAATATAGAACGTACTAAATAAAACATGTAATTAGATTTTCATGATTTTTTAGGTATTTTTTTGAAATTATGACCGTACATATGTGATCTAGTTTGTTTTTATAAGAATCACTTATGGGAACATTAGATTAGGATAGGTTTTTATAAGGTTTCAAAAATCAACAGCCTATACTTTTTATAAATTTTTGATGCTCCAAATACCATTTTTTTTCATCCAAAATCCATGATCCAAGTGTTGATTTTTAGTAAATCAATCATGCTGAATGCATCTATGGGGTCAGAATTTAGAAAAAAAAATACCAGAAATCTCCTATTATGTTCCATTTATTAGGTTTTGTATTTTATAGGTTTTTATTTATATATATATATACACATTTACATTTATATATCCTTACTTTGTTTTACGTGTTTGACTTTTTTGAGGGCCCCACTCATTTTATCATGAAGGAAGGGACACATCTCTCTCTGTTTTAAGTGGTCTGACTCGTTCTTTTTCACAGTGAAGAAAGGACAAAGCGTTGACCATTAGAGTGGGTCAGGTCAAGGAAAGGTCAGCCCTTCCTTCCCCACAACCATTTTGGAACACTGCATAAGGGGGTGGGTCCCTCGGCTTTAATTTGTTGTTGTCGGTCAACGCTTGGGCCCCACCAAAAGGGTAGGCCCACCTAAGAACTGAATGAACTGAGGGAGGGGACAAAATAGCCCAGAGTGCATGGTAGTGAGTCTGCCCGTGCCTGCACTTCACGTGCTCTTGGGTTCAGCGTGGGACCAAAAGGACCCCCCCCCCCCGGTCCAGTCCTTAGAAACCAGAACATGCCCGGATCCAGCAGAACAACTTGAGATATAAGGTTGTGGGAGGGAGGAATTAGGGTAAGCTCATTCATTTATAAAAACAAGCTGAGCTCGCGATTAGATCAACGAGCCCGAGCTCAAATACCAGTTTAAGCTTGTTCAGGGTTATAATTAAGCTTGTTTTTTTTTTTTGAAAGGCAAGCTGGGGTTAGGCAGACCCCTACCAGTTATACAAGTATACCATTGGGTTTTGAACCTGCAACGTCCTAACACAAGGTGACGTGCACTAGCTGCTCCTATCAGACAAGCTGAGCCCCCCATTGGTGTAATTAAGCCTGTTTGGTAAGTTTATATAGTCTAAAGTTACATGTTATCACAGCAGATGTGCCTGGTGTAATGGTTTTCATGTTTGTCACTGAAGCAGATATGAGGCTTGGACAGGGATGGCAGTGGACCAGGGAGAAACGGGGCTCCGCCTCACCCCGTTTGGACCGGAGATGGAGGACATGAAATGGGGATGGAGGTTAAAATCAAAACCCGTTCAGGGATGGAGGCGGAGATGGACTTATGCTTTTCCCCGTCCTCATCCCGATCCCCACCTTGCCTCACCCCGCCCTGTCCTGTCCTCAATCTTTCTTTAAGGATGACAGTGGACCAAGGGGAAATGAGCCCCGCCTAACTCTGTTTGGACTGGGGATGGAGGCGGGGATGAAGGTTAAAATCAAAACCCGTGTGGGGATGGAGGTGGGGATGGTGGGCAGAATTTTGAGACAGCCGCCTTGCCCCGGTCCACTGCCATCCCTAGGCTTGGAGCAGGCGCCCTTATTTTTTGACCCTGCAAAAACTGTAACTGTTGAGCTGCGCAGGCTCAGACTCGGCTCAGCTCATGTGGAGCCTTAGTTGAGAGGAGTCGTCCCCTTTCTCGGTATTAATCTACATGATACAGGGATGAACTGGGTTCAATTATAGCATTTTCACATTTGAGTCTGAATCTGAATCTGGGTCCTACAAGACACGACCATATTATACATATACATACATTCAATTAGGATTTGTACTAAAATCGGATCCAGGTTTTGTATAGGATTTTTTTATCCAAGTCTGAATTCGACTCCGAATCCGATTATCTTATATCGGATTATATCTGTCCCGAGTCCAACCAATTTATATAAGAAGGTAATTACTTTCCTATGTAGTGGTTTACCAGCATCCACCTCTTGGTTTTATGGTTAAATTTTCAACTTTCTCCTTTGGTGGTTGTATTATGTTACTAAAAGTAGAATGGTTATAGGTTGCATTAATTTCTAGAAGTATGTGATATTTTCAAAGGAAAGATTATAGCTTTTTCCTTGAAAACCAAAGGGGCCTTGTATGCAATTGTGGGCTGTGAATAGTTTGTGAAGGTGTCATGTAAAAGCATGATCCAATGTGACCAAGTTCATGAACTCCATAATGTTGGAGAACTCAGTCACGTTTTCATTAGATGCCAAACGCGGGACAATTGTAGTTTTGATATTTCTGGTTTCACTTTCTCATGCCTAATAGTCAGGAAAGGTCAATAGAAAATAGGAATTGTATTTATTATTTGGCAATCATGCATAGTTAGTAGACCCGAGGGGGTAGCGTAGTTGAAATGGGTCTAGGCTGTTAGGCGGGCAGTCGGGGTTCGATTCCTGTGGGCGTTATTCCCCTTGCGCAAGCCGAAGCTGGTGGCTCCCTAGGGTCAAGGGGTGCGTTCAGGTTTACTCAACTCTGGGGTGGTTTTTCCATTCCTATATAGGAAAAAAATCAAGCCTAGTTAGTAGGTGCAGGGGAAAATGAGGGGAACCTTTTTTTTTTGGGCAATTTTAAATGTTTTTTATAGGCAAGTTGGACATAGGAGGACCCAACGTGTTTATTCATTCAAAGAGGAGTGCAAATATGATACGCTAGATTAACTCTGGCTTCTTAATTATCCCCCCACAATCTAATTGATCAAAGTCATTTCTTTCTCAAATTCTGTGTCTATTGTTTGGGTGCCTTGAAATGAGAACTCCCTCTTGCATCCATTAAACCATCCATCTTCTATAAGGTTGGTAGAAAAAGTGAATAAATTTTAGCTTTTTCGATATATTTTACTCCGACCCCAAGATTGGACCATGCTGGCTCTACCTGCCGTACTTACAGTCGTTGTCCTGACATTGTAAAACTTTGTGGGTACTCCTTGCATCGAGGGAGTCGCCGCGCTTCTGCTTGAGCAAGGGGTGACACTCATGGGATTTGAATCTAGACCACCTGCCTAGCAGCACAAGCCTCATCCCATTACACCAAATCCCTTTGAGGCTCAAGTCACATTACAAGCAGAGGAGAGCTATGCTATGTTTTCTCTGGCACTGTTTCCTTTTCTTCAGTGTAAAACTCTACAAATATTTTGCCCAGTCCACTAGGGATGGTTTCTCATTGACTTCAACCTTGTTGGAAGAGACACACACCTGGGTATCAAACTCTCAACGTCCTTCAATTTTCCAACATGGTTAAAATTGTAAAAGATTAAGTCCATACAAAGAACACAATTTTTTTTTTAATTCTTTCTTCTTTTTTGTAACTCCTTTTTTTTCTTGTAAAAGTTTTACTTCTTTTCTTTTCTTGAAAAATTGAGGCAGAAGGTTATGTGGTGGAGGACAAGAATGAAATTTCTTAAGGAAAAGTTCAAAAAAATTGCTTGTTGATTTTTCTTTTTCTTTTTTAGAAGACAGCACTTGAATCACCAATCACAGTGGAAGAGGGTCCATAGGTGGCCATTTTAAGTTATTTTATCCTCTCTCTCTCTCTCTCTCTCTCTCTCTCTCTCTCTCTCTCTCTCTCTCTCTCTCTCCATAGTCACCATCTAGATTGTGGCTGTGTTACTCCTATGTTCCTCTCTCATCCAATACTCTGTTGGATGTATTTTGGTAATGGTGAATGCTCTCTCTCTCTCTCTCTCTCTCTCTCTCTCTCTATATATATATATATATATATATATATAATTATAAAGGATTACCAGCTTCAAAAGACCCAAAAGACTAAAAACCAAATACATGTATTTGAATGCATGATCTTCACCACAAAACTTTTCACTTAACTTGAAACCATCAAACCTTAAACCTTCCCTAAATGAATGAATTGAGTTTTACAAAATGAGCTAAAAATTGCATTAAACACTGGCTGTTTGTTTGGGAGTCGGTATTTGGCGACCCAAAACCAAATTGTAGGCCAGGGTTGCCAAATCCAAGATGTAGGTGCCTTGCAGTTTGCCAAATACCGTGGTTGTTTGGGAGGTGGTATTTAGCAACCAATTGAGTTGGCAGCCTCTTGGCAACTTCCGGATTCCAAACAACAACTAGCTAAGTGTAAAGTGTTGAGAAGGGCATCCAATGCTGGAATTGGCACGCTTTTGGAACACTAAAGATAACAAGGTTAAATACTACACTTTGATATAGAAACATAGCAATGGGATATTTCTGCTTATCAGGTTTTACCAACAGATTGGAAGACTCATGTAGAAAGACATGATCAAATAAGAAACATTCTTAAGGAAGGAACATATGCTTCAAATGATGAACAAGTATCTAAAGGATTCACTTAGAAGAAATGGGACTAATCCAACTAATGAGTATTGGTACTTATTGGGTTTAAAATGACTGTGACCTCTATGAGGTTATAGCTGGATTCAAGAGAAAAGGGAGATTTGGTGCTGCCAAATCAAATGAAATTTACAATATCTAAACTTCCAAGGGTGTTTGAGGATTCCACGAATCCCCTCTAATGTCCATCAACTACAGGCTCCCAAATAGAGTTTACTTGTAAGATCAATCCAATCAAGAAGTGAAATTGTCCCAAGGGGGATTGGCATAGTGGGGTGGGGCCTTGGCTACTAAACGGGCAGTCAAGGTTCGAATCCCATGGGTGTCGCCTCTCTGCGCAAGCCAATGCCTAGCATAGGCCCCAGAGGCAGGGGTCCTAGCCTTGGAGTTTTACGCTGTTGGCACGACGACAGTAGGTATGTTAGGTTGAGCCAACACGACCAGGTCTTCATGCCAGGTGCGTTTTCTTCGGGTCATAAATCCAAAAACAAAAATTAAGAAGTGAAATTATTGGAAGCCATGTAATTTAGGAAAACCAAACCTAGGGTTCAAAAAGCATGGCATTTAATAGATCTGGGTCAGATATACCACAACACCTACTAGTTTCTTTACTAGGCACACATGCACATACAACAGTTGAACTTAGGCAAGTTACTGTGACAAGAAGGGTGAAGGGTGGCTTATCTTTGAGTGTCAAGTCACATCCAGTTAACCCAAAGAGGGCTAATATGGCAGGTAAGCTAGTGCTACCTTTAGTAGAAGATGCGAAGAATTGAGTTATAGAGAAAAAAAGGAATGACATGTAAAATGTCATAGAAGGCATCTATCACCCTTTTCCCTTCACCTTAGTCACCTACTAAAAATTGCAAACCAACTCCATTTTGGAAAAGAATGCATCCAAATTTGTGCCTCCTCTTATGCAAGTGCATTGTCCAAGCATCATTATGAAGATCTAACCTACTAAATGCACCAAGCCATCTCTTTGCTCACATTGACATTGGCGTTTTTTTAATATTTAACAATGGAAAAACTCTGGTTGAGGTGGTGGGGTTCTGAAAAGAATGAAGGCCTGCCATGACTCACTCTAAAGCAGTTAAAACCTCTCTACTCACCCACAAAACATTAACTTTAGCATAACTTTTTTAGGTAAGTGTGCAACAATTTTTGCTAGGATATTTGGTTTTTACTAGGCAGATGAGCACTTGAACTAGTTTAGAATGTCGAGTTGACAAGGACAGGATCAGATTTGGATTCTAATATTTGGGACCAAAAACTTCGGTTCATAAGCCTAAGCTAGGCCGGTCCTCAATTTCTCATGTTGGTACTGCTCATGTTTGTCTAAAAGTATGATACTCTGCCTTGCTGATTCTCCTAGTTTTATGACTTCATGCGCCTCTTTGGAAGTTGCCCCAAAGATAGGGCTGTCAACAGGTAAGGTATCTGACCCACAAGGGTGCACCTGATCCCACCCAAATAACTTGCATTCAGGTTCATGTAAATCCATCACTGGATTCACAAAAATATAAATACCAACTACTCCTACCTCTACTAAACTAGGAAGAACCTCATAAATCAATGAAAAATAAGAATAAAATTAATTGAATTAAAAATATTTTCAAAATATCAACTGAATACAAAACCCTCATAATAACATTTTTATACTGAAAAGCTAAACCCTAATATAATATGGATCTAAGGTAGATTCAAATGCTGTCAGGGCTCATATGTCAAAACATTTTTGTTGTCCAGGACCAAAATGACAAAGCCATTTTGTCATCCAGGATGTTGTGACATGTTTTCTGAACAACTTGTCTTTCAAAAGTTGAATCTCAGCACTCCAGTATAAAAAAAACAAGCAATTTTTATTGCGTTGAAAAGCTAAGACTCCCAACTTTATTTCATCTTTTGTGTGCTTCAACTAAAATTATATATTTCTACATCAAAATTTTCCAAAAAAGTTTTTGTTTCTATTTTGTAATAGAAATTTTTGTACAGCTTGCATTCTAGGAAGGGGATCTCCATGCTTCAGGTCATTCTGAACATGAGCATTTTTTCTCATGCTGACATCATGGCCATCCGATTTGCATTTTAAAAAGCTCAAAAGTCAACAAAACCACGTGGCATTCATCCAAAATGCAAACAGACGGCCACGATATCCGCATGAGCAAAAACACTCATGTTCAGCATGACCTGATCTGCGCCCCCATGCTTCGGTGTCAAAATCAGGTGATTCTTGTTTCTTTTGAAAGATTATTCATTTTTATACATTTCATCATTTATGAGCTTTTTCAGAAAATAAAATTTTTTGGGTTAATATCATCCACAAAGTTTCTATTTTTTGTTTGATAGTAGCTAGGTTGCATGGCATTTTCTGTTTTGGGAGGCATTTCTCTTTGCTCGAGTTTCAGATGTTGATAAAATTGATTTATTTTGAAAGTTGACATCTCATTTTTTTTTGATATTTTGAGAAAAAATCTATTTTTTTGATAAAAAATCTATAAGAAAATTGAGTTTTGTTATTTTGGGGCAGAAAAGCACATGGGGTGTTCGGCATTCCAAATAGCACATCTTCGTACTTTGAAATCCAAATCTCATAATTTTTGCTTCTTTTTTAAGATAATATCATCCTCTTTAAGCTTGGTTCTTAGTGTAAGGCTTGTTGTTTATTTCTTGAATCCCGATTATAGAGTTTGAATTAGGTGAATGTATAAATATTAGGTTCAGGTTTATCACATGCATTAAAACACTTGTCATAGAAAATTCATATCACTTAGGTTGATTTGAATCATTATGTGCTCTTTATATTTTTATCACCCTAGGACTAGGGCCTTGCTTTTATTCATATTTTTTAAAATCTCTTATCTCATTATTTGGATCTTCAAATCCCACACCAATATATTTATGTTGTTAGCTTGGGTATATCGATAGTGGTACCACAAACCCATATAATATATACATTAATATCCTACATGGTATATAGGTGGTGGACTTGAGAGAGAACCATGGTCCATATAATCTGAATAGACCTCACAGATCCATGAAGCGATTTTTGAAGAGAGCTAGGGTATCCATTTTTTTTAAAACCCCACACTACTTGTTTGGGCCTCTGTTTAAACCATTCTTTGGGGTATCATAAATACCCAATATCAAACCCCAAAAGCCAAGTCCCAATTCATTTCTGAAAGACAACTTTAAAAAATCTTACTTATGGAATGTCATTCCACATGGTGTCTAACATCATCTTCGATGAAGAGCCTGAAGAAATGACCCACATTGATGTCCCCAATGAAACTAAGAACAGTCAAAGAGAAGGAAAAGCATCAGTAGTCCTAGAATCTAGTTCATACTAACACTTTCGTTGTGCCCTCAAGGATCCGTCCATATAATATGTGACAAACAGTTGAAGCACATAAGGATCTGCAAGGAGATGAGTCTTTCAAACCTAACATGTTAAAACTCTACTAAGGAAATAGATTTATTGGCAGAAATGAGGTAATGTCTGGAAGGGACAGAGGATAGGATAGAGAAACTTCAGAGGAAGGAAGAGTATGAGCGGGTTCAAGAGGTAAAGACTGAAAGAAAGGTCAAACGAACCAAGGAACAAGAATACAAGGGAGGCTATAACCCATGGAGAGAATCTCAAATGTCTGATTGAGAAATAAAAGTTCGCATATCTCTGTTGACTCATCCAATCCAAACCATATTATTAGAGTCAAATAAAAAAAGGTCTCTAAAAGACATGGCCTAAAATCTCAGTACCTGAATGAGATATATGGATATGGATACGAGTGAATACTCCCTAGAGGACTTTCTACTTGAATGATGAAATAATAATGCAAAAGATACTCCTTTCAAATTTCTTAAGTTCGATAGAAAGGGAGACCCAATAACTCATGCGGCCTTTTTCATGAGAAGTATAGCCAAACACTGCAATAATGATAGATGGCTAATAAACTAGTTTTTCAACAGTTTGGAGGGAAAGGCATTGAAATGGTTCGCTACCATAAACCTCCAACATGTCAAGGAGTTTAAACAAATTATCAATCTTTTCATGGATCGATTTTGTTTTAATCTTGAAGTCCTACCCACTATAAATCGGTTATATGACTTAAAAAAAAGGATGAGTTCATCAATGCATGGCGGTCCATGGTCAATAGAATGAATGAGTTAATCTCAGACCCTCATGCCTTGACCATTATTATGAACAATTTCGGTCAACCTTTATGGAGTTTAATTTGTATGGCTCAGATTGAACCCTATGTTGAACTCATCAAAAAGGCTACTACCTTTGAGGTTGGTATGAAAAGAGTATTATATGATGGGTTCCTGAAAAATAATAAATACAATAATATCCATAAAAAGTGAGACTCAAATAAAGGTTAGGTCAATAAGGTTCGAACCTCGGGACAGAGCTATCAAAAGCATAACAACCAGGGTCAGAAGGCAGACAACCAGAAAAGTGTTCTAAAAAATCTAACTCAAATAAACATGGGTATAGCAGAAACTGTAACATTCACAAATTCCTTAAAAAATTTAAGTATATAAAAGGAGAATTTTTGGAAAATATTCTAGCATTTAATTCAAATTATATGAAATTGTTATTTTTTGGCTAATTAATTAGCTATTATTCATCAATTATATTTAATTAAAAAATTAAAAAATTTATTTAAGAATTTAAGAGAGGGTAAATCTAAATTATCCAATTATTAGATTTGGATTTATGAGGTTTTGTAAGAAGTAATTAAGTTTGGATCTTAGTAAAGATCCAATAAAATCTACCCACAAAATTTCAAGTTGAAAGATTCAATTGGGCACACTTGGACCCATTGGATCTTGAAACCCTTTTGATTTGGGATCCAAACGGATCAACCCATGGGGGGGGGGGGTTAGTTTTAGATTCAATTCGGGTGGATCCATAATTTGGATCCCTCATCTGTTTCTTTTCTTTTGGATCTTTATTTGGGTTTGGTCTTGAATACAAGACCCATCTCAAATGGGTTGTGTACACATGGTGGTAGTAGGTTGGATTTGGGACCAAAGACCCAAATGAGTTTTAATGCACTCACCAACCCCCTTTCGCATCTCCTAGATCATGCATGTCCCCTCCTCCCTTTCATGCACCAAACCCCTATAAGCACCCCTCTCAAGTCTCTCTCTAAAAAATCACACACACACTCTCACTCTCTTGTTGTGAGGGTGTCGATCCACACCCTCATTGTCGCCCCCCTTGCCACAGGTAACCACCGCCACCATTGTCGCCCTGAAGCAGCAAGCACCACCCTGGTGGCACCTCTCCCTTGCCGTCAGCTAGACCTGATTGCACCCGCAGCCAGGGGCACCCTCCTCATTCTTGCGGATGGTGGTGATTGGTCTACGCCACCGACACCCACCTCCTCTCCATCTCTTTAAGTCGACACCAGCACAACCACCGACACCACCTGACGCCACACCCTCAGCCCTTTCTCGACCTTCTCTCCTAATTTTTTGTTGATTATTCTGCCAGCACAGTCATCAACACTCGCTTCTTCCTTGCTTTTTCGACAACTGCACAAACCGAAAGGAGAGGGCTGACACTCTGATGACCCCCTCTCTCCCTCTCAGTCATTTTGAGCTAAGCTCGGCCCAGACAAGCGAGAACCGATGATGGGCGCAACCCGACACCACTCATTACTGCTTTGCCTCCTCTCTGTCAAACCACCTGAGTATTGCCGCTTGCAATCGCCTTCCGCCGCAGATACCTCGCCATGCCCTCCGCTTGGCCGACCCAGCCAAGCTTCTTGTATTTAGTTGCTCTCCCACTTGCTTGCGATCGCACCTGCACACTACCTCCTCCACCACCTCCATCATCAGATCTGCTTAGAAGGTACTAGACTGTGCACACTCCCGTACATGTGACATGGAACCTTAGGCATGCACTTGTCCTCATCCGTGTTCGGACCATCGATGAGCGCAATCCACACCACGTATTCGAAAGAAAAATCCCCGTGTATTTTCAAGATTTTTCGCTTCTTGTGAAAGCTACATAGATTTTGAGGTAGAGAGTTTTGCCAATTATATGGTAATTATATAATATTATAAAGGCATACTTTTATACGTAAAGAATGTGAATGTATATATTTAATAGTAAAAATGTATTACATATGTATATATGATTTGAATTTCGTAGTCTTGTTAAATACAGATATGGTACGTAAGAAATACATATGCATAAGGTTTAAGTGTTTCATGTTTTTAGAATATGCATGTTAGGTTTGATATACCAAAAATATATTGTCTTTGATGTGTCAATCACGCATGCTCGCATGTTAAATTTTGTGTACTTGTTACATATGCATGGATAATTTTATGCATGCTTTGAATTTGATGAACTTATACATGAATTTTAAATGTTATGCAATGTTGGATATGCATATTCCATATTTTGAATGAGCAATATACTAGTGTTAGATGATGTGAAACATTAACTATGCTTGTTCGAATTGTAAGTTGTTAAAAAAGAATGAGTTTTCGATGCATAAACAATTCTTGAATACACAATTAAAATATTTTGATTGTGCAATTACGGGACTTTGATTATGTGGACTGAGATTGCATGTAAATCGAGTCCTTTGATATGCATTTGGAAAATCAAGATCATCCTGACTTGTGGTTCAGATATTGTTTAAGAAAAGTGTTATATTTGACTATACTAATTTTCCAATATACCCTTATTGGCTTTCAAATATGAATATGTTGACTTTTGAAAAAACCTAAATACTCATATTTAATGCATGTTGAAGCACGATGATACATGTAATCGTAATGTTGATGCATGTTATACATGTTATTAAATATTTATAAATGTTGAAATGCCACATGATGAAAATTGTATGCATGAAATGTTTATGGCTCATGTTGGAGCATGTGGTTCAAGGAATTAGACTAATGTCTTGATAATTATGGTGAATGGTATGTAAATTGTACTATAGGGCATGTAATGACATACATGTACATATGATCGCCCTTGAGAAGTAAGGGGTTGCTAAGAACCTATTAGGTGCGTAAGACACACCAATTTATGAACAAAAACATGCATACATAATTAATGATGTTTATCGCCTTCACAGGTAAGATGTTTGTTCAATTTAGACACCCGAGCATAATGAATGAGTTATGTAAGATCGAGCAACTAAAACATATAACTACCCTAAGAAGGTAGTAAAGTACTCATGCCTGAAATGACAGTGTTGATGGTACCCTGAAAGGGTACTTGGGTTATTGAGCCCTAGGATGTCTAAGAATAGAAGGCATCAAAAATATAATATACAAGACTTTAATTTAATAAACCAAATAACCCATTCAATAAAAAACTTACCTTGGAGAGGATAGGTGGTACAACCTCGAGTGACAATGATAGGTTCATCTATATGTCTTTATGTTTTGGGAGCAAGGCGTCTCAGTTGGTCTTCGGTCACTTGGAGGTTAGAAGGTCGGGACTATCAATGTGTTTTATGTAATAGGTCTCAACTACTACAGTTCGTCCTGGATGCATCATACTTTTTGTTTCGCCTTAGCGGAATTTATTTCCTGGTCACAGTTTGCCCACTTTAAGATCTACTTGAATCAGTCACCCCGGTAAAATAACTACTACAGTTAGTCCTGGATGCATCATAATTATTGTTGCGCCTTAGCAGAATTTATTTCCTGGTCACGATCTGCCCGCTTTGAGATTTGCTTGAGTCAGTCACCCCAGTAAAATATAACTCATAAGAATAATATACTCCTGGGATGGTCTCGACTATCTATGATGGTTGTTTCTGCGTACCTAGGAGGACAATAACTATGAAACAAATATCTTCTTATTCACACATATTGTAATTAAAATATGCCTTATTAATCCAAACAATCAAGCATGATCATGAGCATGTTCAAAATAATATTGTTTAGCATTCATAAGTTTCATGTAAGTTATATATGAAATCATGGTTGATGTGATTAAAGAACAGTAGCAAGTTGTTTTGCTTTTGAATATTATGAAATTTCATATCTATCATGTTGATTAGTTTCATGGATATATGAATTAATGCAATGTTATATAATGGATTGGAATGTGTTTTAATGTTATATGATTATTTGTGATTTGTTGTATACCTAATTACTGGTTGTAGTCTAACCCTTTATACATCAAATTTTTTAGGTGATGAATGAAGTGCAGCATTGCGAATGGCGGGATGCAAGGCAGGGATTTATGGACCAGAACATCTAGGATCCTTGGGTGTACTTATGATGTTTTGAACTTGTTTAATTTCTAAGTACTCGATTATTTTGTTTGGATATATTGGAACTTTTGAATGAAATGATATTTGATTTGATTTACATGATAAAGCTTCTAAACTTATGGATGGTTTGATTAAAGTTTCTGAAATAGAATCGTTGTTGATAGACCCGAATCCAAGTCCTACAGGAAAGTTGGATTCAGTCTTATGTAGTTCATAACACACCTGTAACTCATCCAAGGACTGTAACCAAAAACTATTTCAAGATATGTTTTAATTGTGCAATTATATATATATATATGTGTGTGTGTGTGTGTGTGTGTGTTTTTGGGTTAAGATTTTGGGGCATTATAGAAACCCAAAATGGATCAAGGACTGAAGGTTTACATGGTTCAAGCAAGCTCGATTGCAGATCCAAGATTTGTTATTGCAAGGAGGACTAGTGAAGTTGTCCGAGGCATCAGCATAGATTAAGGGTAAATACCCATCCAAATACTATTAATATCATAGGGTTGTGGGTCACAATACTGAAGAACGTATAATTCTCAAGCATATCATACAAGATGACATCGAAAATAGTGAATTGCTTGTTGATGAAGACCAACAAAATCATAAAAACAATGACATGAACATCTTTAAAGAGCACTTCTCGGATCACACTATAGAATAAAAAGTCCAAGTCTATGAACAAAAGGGAAATTGGCTTTCAGAAAAGGCCATTGAACTGGGACCATCTACCAACACAATGATCTCTATTCCCCAAGCTCTCACTTGTAACACTAGTCCTCATCAACTTCACATAGCTCCTCAAATATATTACCAAAGAGGAAGAAAGGTATAAAGAAGACAAATCCATAGGGAAACAAAGAAATTTCACCTCAGATAAGTATGATTCATCTGGACCCACTAGACAATAATTACACCAAGATTCCTTTTCCAGCATCTTGTAACAGAGACACAATTATAAAAAAGAACAACCTTCCTATACACTTTTAAGAAGAACCGGCCAAAAAGTGATGTGAGTTGGGTGACACATTCATAAAAGGTTTATCGACCAGAAGTCTTAAAGAAAAGCTCACCCTTGGTGCCTTCTCAAATCACTTCTCAACCCAAGTCTAATAAAGAAATCTAAGAGAAATTCAAAGAGGTAAAAAAAAGTGCAATATTGAGACTCATCTAGCTAAGACATATGCTAATATCTTAATATTGGAACTAATTAGGGTTTTTGATGAACATTAAAAGACAATAGAAGGAGTTTTGAAAATTTTCAAAGTCCCCACCCCCAACACCTAATATAAAGGATTGACAACCTTAATCTCTCAAATCATGAATCAAATGCCCTTTACCTTCTCAAATGATGATGTGTCAAAGCCCTTAACACCCCATACTAAGGCAATGTACATTATTGTGTAAATCAAAGGCATGTCAGTCATCAATTATTTGGATGGTAGTGGAGGAATGAATATATGCCCAGTCATTGCTGCTAAAAGGTTGGATATTTCAAAATCAAAGTTGAAGAGGCATGTGATCCAGATCAGCGGGTATGATGGCAACACTATGACTATTATAGGGACCATCATATTAGATATGGTAATATGTCTCATTGTTCAAAAGACACTTTTTCATGCAGTGGATGTGTTATCCTCATATAACTTGTTGTTAGGGAGTCTATGGATTCATGATCTTAAGGTTGTCTCTTTCATGTTTCACCAATGTGTCAAAATATCGTGACAAGGTCAGATTGTGGTGGTGTATGTTGATGACCCTACGATTAGGATGATACATCCCATATTGCCTACACTTAAGGGGAAAGCTGACATGCCAACCGTTTGGTCGAAGGAGAAATAACCCCTTATCAAGCTTAGTCATGAATGTGACATCATCCAACTCAGGCCAAGTATTGGTTGTGAACCTTTTTAAAGGCCCAAAGTCTTCAAACTCAAATGAAGGATAGATTATTCTCACCTCAAGTGGTACCCCTAATATTAACATGTTTTAAAATATATTAATAGATGAAGAATTGCCTTGTACATGAGGTACAAGTCATTTAAGGAGTTGGAAAAAGTCAACAGGGGACAAGCGTACCTCTTACAACAACACCCAAGGTGAAAATTCAGGGTCTTGATTATAAGAGACCTAGAGAGGAGGAATTCCAAGAAGAGCTTATATGGGTCCTGAAGAACCATTTCAAAAAAATGTCCACCATCATCAACTCAGTAGAGGTCCAATTATATCAGATGATATATGATTGACACTTACGTTTGTATTTTGACTCATATGAATCTAACGTGAATGTATCATGTATTTTGATTATGTAGCATCTATATAGATTCATAGAAAGACTTCAATAATACTACAAACAACACATGACATATAAAATAAAACTGCCAAAGATCATTTATTGTACTCCTTATTTCTCGATAAGTACATAAAGTGATAGCCTTCATATTTTGCAACCGATTAATAGAAACTAACTACTTATCTTTAATTGTTCACAACAAATGGTAGAAGCAAAAGCGTTGCAAGATGATGGCTTGTTCCTTCCTAGAGAGGCACAAATTGTGTATTCTTTTGAGGAATGTGACAAGATATTTGTTGAACAACTTAGTCTAATGTGCATTTATGTCTACAACACATCAAAATTTTTATGTGCTTATGTCTTCAACTCGATTTATGTTGCAAATCTTAATTTCTATGAACTAGGACAACAAACATTGGGTTATTTGGAAAATGACTATGAATGCGAGGAAGTTGAGATTGTATAACTCCATGGACTCCACTACTAATGCAAATAAGAACATCAAATATCTAGTATGATAACATTACTTATTCAATAATATCTTTATTTCTCTCTTGTACTCGGTAGGTTTAAAGTTGGGTTGCAGGTATAATTTTTTGTAGAGTGATTTGGCTTCGACGCTTACATTGATTAAATGGTCTATCCCATAGATGGTATTTCTCAACAAGAAAATGAATAATTACTTTGCATATGTTTGTTAACTCAATTCGTATATGTACATGTTCTTGACTTGGTATATGATTATTACAGGTTTGATTATGATATATTTGTCCTATTATATATGTAATGCTTGGGCAAAAATAAGAAAATTAAATTTATGCAGGTATGTGTTTATACGTTCATCTCTGATGTGTGTTTTGGATATAAAACTTGGTATAGTTTTTTGCCAATAACTTTTTCTTGATGCAACAAACTACAAAATGCACATGGTCAAATTCTATAAATGCATGAGAAAACCGAAGAAAAAAAGATGGACTAAAAGAAGGCTAAAGATGAGACAAAGAACAAAAAAAAAACACAACAGAGAATAAAAGGTCCAAAGGCTAATCAAAAGGCAGAGGAGGAGGAGCCATCGAAGGATGAGGTACCGGAATTGTCCACATTTTAGAAAGTTGAGGATAATTCTGGGTCATCATTGTTGATTATTATTGATTCATTGTTGTTTTATGAATTTTGAATGTTTAACTTAAGTTTGGGTTGAATGTTCTAAATGTTGGATGTTTTGTAAATTTTGCATGTTTTATAAACTTTAGATTTTTAACTTCAGTTCATGTTGGATGTTCTCTAAATTTTTGATATAGTATAAATTTTTGGTTGTTTAATTTCAGTTTAGGTTAGATGTTCTATAAAATTTGTAAGTTTTGTAAATTTTGGATATTCTGTAAATTGCCTATTGTAACAATATCGTATTTTGCAAACAGACAAAATTCACATATTTAAGATAAAATTCATAAATACATGTGATAGTTCGCATGTGTATCACGTAGGAACTTAAGTACAAAAATGACATCCACAAATAATAGAGTATATTCGCATATATGTGATGTGAGTATCCTCAAATTCACAAATAATAGAGTACATTCATATAAACATCATGTGAAAGTACTGACATTCACATAGAACATTGAGATATACATTCGTAAGCAGTGGTTGTGAACCTGACAACCTTTGCACGTAAGATGCTTGTGGATCTCACTTAAATATACAATAGCTTAAGTTAAAAAAAACATATGCAAATAATGGAGTATATTCGCATAAACATTATGCACATGTACTCAAGTTTATAAATAATGGGGTACATTATTGTATCACAGTATACGAATGTCATCAAGTTCTCAAATAATGTACTATATTCACATAATTGTCATGTGTGTGTCCTCAAGTTCAAAAATAATGACATAAACATAATGTGAATGTACTCAAATTCGTAAATAATGGAGTACATTAGTATAGACATCATGCAGGCTCCTATCCTTATATCACAGTGTTGAATGCCCTCTAATTCGTAAATAATTGAGTACATTTGAATCATCGTGTGTAGACCTTCCTATACTTGCATAACAATGTGCGAATGTCTTCAAATTCGCACGCTATGATGTGCGATGTGTGAATGTCATCCATAAGTCACTGAATATATAACATTTAGAAAATTACTTGTATATTCAAATTATATACATTCAAAAATTCATAGCATAAGAAATTCATCAGCTATATATACATTAAATTTGAACATTCACCTGTTGTGTATTCCAATCATATACATTAAAAATTTCACAAAATCATAAATTCACCTATTGTATACAAATTTAAATTCAAACATTCACACAAATCATATATATTTAGAAATGATATTTAAATTCAAACATTATAACTTTATACAAATATTATATCCATTCAAATTTATAAAAGTATTTTATTACAAAAGTTACAGATATGCAAATACAAAAGTATTCAAACACAAAAGTATTCAAATACAAAAGTCACTGGTGTGGATGCGCTAGGCGCTCTCTTAGCTTCTTGATAATCCAATCCAAGTTAGCGATTAGGTCAGCTTGAGTTTATATAATGAACTCCTTTGCTTGAAGCAAATCCTTCAATATATGGTTTTCAGCTAGTGCAAAAAACAACTATGCATCTACTCTACTTGCAGTCCTTTTTGTGCTTCTGACTTTTCACCTAAAGTTTCTCATACTCCTTAATGCCCTCTTTGCGGAGGGACTACTTGAAAACTACAGGTTATCAGCTGTTATATCTTCATCCTTATCCTCATCGGCATGTACTATGGATGGCAAATCGATGTCATCACTGCATTTACACCAGTCTTCAAGTTCAAACAAGAATATCACAGGGTAATCCTTGGTTTGATCTTTCATGCAAAAAGAGACACTTTTGCTAACTACGCAAGGATGACATGGTAGTTTCCGAAAAAACATCCTAATCCTCCTCCTCGTTCTCCTTTTCCTTCTCATATGCATCTTTGTTCAGACACCACATTACCTATAGACTAAAGTTTCATTCATGGTTAGCCTTATATCACATTATTAATAATAATATAGGAAATTGTTTTTCATACATACTTTCATGTGTCTCACACAACTTTATAATACATATGGTCATTTCCAGTTGAGGACCCAATGATCTTTAATAATTTTTTGCTCTTCATTGTGTGGCGAACTCCATATTGCAACACGTGAAAATGTAGAAACATAGTCACATCTCAAGGGCTTTTCAATGGATACGTGCTCTTATATCCAAACCTACAAAGATCAATACACAATATAATACAAATTAATACACAATATAATACATCAATAATGTTAAATAATATTTAAGTAGATATAATATCTAAAAAAAAATATTTTAAATAGATTCATTATTATGAAATTCAAGTCATTATGTTTTGTAAATTTTAATCAAATCTGGATATGATTCAGAACCCAATAGCTCAATCCAAATAATACTTTGATCTAGATCTTTTACCATATCTGGATACTAATCCAAACCTATATCCAAAACTAAGATGAATCTTTTTATAGATTTAGATATTATCTTAATGGATATTTTTTATGAATTTAAATATTATTTGGGTCCATATTTTAGGGACATATTAGTAAATATATAAATTATTTAAGGGAAAATTGGTAAATTAAAAATTAAGAGCATTTTTAGGGAATTAATAAAATTGGCAAGAGTAAAATGGTAATTTACTACCTCAATAGTATATTCAGGTAAATTCTGAAACCATAAAAGGGTAAAAAAGTAATTTACATAACTTACGTAGAAACTTAGTTGTGTGGAATCAAACCAAGGATATTTTAGTAAAAATTAAAGAGAATTAATAAATAAAAAAAGAAACAATAATATAATAACCAAAATCATCAAATCTGATGTTTTGACCCATGGTTTCTGAGGTGAGACCCACCTGAAAAGGGTGAGTCACCCCCTTCTTCTCTCCCTACGACGACACACGGCCAAGGAGGGGTGAGTTACACCCATCCCCTCTCCCTTTCTATGACACCCAGGGAGGTGTGGGGCCCACCTGGGGGCTATAAATAGCCCCACATTCCCTTTCTCTCACTTAAGATTCAACCCCTCTCTCATTATCTCACTCTCTCTAACCTAATTTCTCTCTCTTCTTTCCTCTTTATCTCTCTAAAACCCAGTCCTTCTCTCTAGAATTCTAACCTATACTCCGACGAATATCTGGTCTGCTCTATTAGAAGTCCCCACGCCACTTACCTCTACAACATAACAATCTCAGTTTGTTTGGAAGAGCCCTACCTAAACAAATCTAGCTTTTAGAGCTCTGCTAGCAGAAGTGATGTCCAATTCAAAACCTCATAAACAAATTTGAACTCTCCTATGACTTGGTTGTGTACACTCACGTGTCTTGCGTAGGTTAATTTCCAAAGCATATTTGAGATGCTTCACACGGTGCAACCATGACACCGAAGGCCTTAAATGGCCACCCCCTATGACGTGGAGACCCTACTGTCGTGCACCCCTTAGAGTGCACTTCTAGGCACACACGCCTCTATCAAGGCGTATTTACATGGACACCCATAACATCGAAGGCCTTAACAGGCCACCCTCTTTTATTACAAAATCCCTCACCATTGCGCACCTTTCTTAACACCCACACCTTCGTTAAGGTGTTTTTCATGATTTGCTCAAGAAACCTGATGCCTTCCCGATCACCCTCCTTTGTCGTCGAATTCATTAATCTAAAAACGTCGCCCAAGCACCTTTCACAGTTCACTTTGGCACCAATGGCTTTTTTTACTTTCCTCCTTTGGCAGCAAGCCTCTCTACACATACATACACATATGCACCTCTGCGTCTGTGCACAACCTCATGTGCGGCAAACCATCACAACCCGCACCTAGTTGTGTGTCCTCTCATTTAATTTATGATACGTTGTTAGACTGACAAAATCCCTGCTCACTATTAGAGATTTTGATAACATGTAGCATAATGCTGTAAAAAAATCACTGCATCCAGAAGTACTATAAAAGCATTCAAATCTCTGCCCGCATAACATATTTGTTATTTTGTCCTACTTCTATCCTTAATCATATTTTTATCACCCTATCTAAGACCAAAGTAAGTGATTATACTAAAAGCTCATAATTTATAATGTTTAATATATTTTGGAAGCATACATACTTTTATCAAAAACTCTAAGTATTAATTTATGTTAGCATGCTCGAAATGATTGTTTACATATCCTGATCCATGTTTATATATTCTCAATAATGTTCACATGCTCAAATTTCTATTCACATGCATTGACTTATGCTAGCATGCTTAAATACTTATTATAAGGATTATTGTTTAGTAATGAAGCTAGGGGTTGCCAAAACCCTGCAAGCTTGGAATTATTATGCCTAAATTTTTTGTTTATATAATAAAATATTTGGACCAGATTCTGACCAAGATTCAAGTAACCTCTGGTGCCATTAGGTATTTTGGATGTGTGTACAACATGCAAATTCATTCTTATGAAATATAATTATACTTGTGCGGGCCTAGGTATTTCAAACCTATGAGGTGAAAAAAGAGCACCAGATTTTAAAGGGTTCATGCTTACACACATACATAAAGTATTATCCGCCCTCACAGATGAAGGCTCGTGTTTAAGATCATTTACTGAATGGGTTGGGTGCATATGACCATAATAAATAATACCCAAAAAAGTTATTCGGATTAGTAAACCCTAGTTTGCCTATAATTATAAGTCACACAATCCCTTTAATAAAGACAACCATTTGGACCTATTCAAGACAATATCTACCTTGGAAGGGGTAGATAGTACAACTAGGAGTGACATTGTGATAATTTTATGGGAGCAAAAGCATCACAAGGGGCCTCCAATCACTCAAGTTTGGAGGTCGAGGCTATCAACAAAAGACCTCAACTATTGCAGTTAGTCTTGGATGCTTCCTAGAATAATTTAGCCTTAGCGAGGATCATTCTTGGTCATTGACCGCTCGCTTCGGATCTAGTTTAGTCAGGCACCAGGTAAAATACATTACAATAATATATCCCTGAAATGCTTAGTCTGGATGTGATAGTAGTCTCCTATGTACCAAGGTGGACAGTAAATATCGAAACAAAGACCTTCATCACACAAATTGATATGAAAATATGCCTTGTTAATTCTATATTTAATTGTGATCTTTTCTGCATAATTATTTTTAGAAACATGTATTTTCTTTTTAAATACTTCATTAAATAAGCTATTATTAAAATTATATTTTTATATTTAAATTAATTACAAATGGTAATTACTTACCAGACTATCATAAGTCTGACTATGTTTTATGGGGAATAAGGTACATGTACTAATCACTTTAAATAGTAAAGAACACAGGACAAGAGTGACATCAAGGATCAAAACTTTTAGGATCTAGGGCTAATTAAAGGATTTTATTTTAAATCCTCAATATATACGTGTTTTTTAAAAGACTATATGTATAAAATTTTGTTTTTTCATACACTCTAATGATACATTGTTAACCCACGAATGTAGCCAGCCTGAGGTTTTTAATCCAAGTATAAAAGCTTTCTGCTCTTTATTTTAAAAGAAAGGAAAAGTTTTAAATTTTTATGCATTTTTAAGAGATTGAAAATCCTGGGCTGTTATAGTATAAATCAAAAGTTACGGTACAATAAAGGAATAAATACCTCCAACACCACTAACATGCTGATAATATTTTTTCTTTCAGTCCTCACATTACTCAAACTTGCATATAGGTATGCAAGTGAGGTTGCTCTCTATGTGTATTCATCGATGCAAGCTAGGTCTTACAATAGTTACATGTACGATCCATGGATCATCTTCCCACCAGTATTGATGAATAGGCATGTACTAAAGAAGTTGAGCAAGAATACTCTCACCTCCTTATCCATCATAGTATCGTCCTTTCTTCTAAAACACATTATCTTTTCTTTTATTCTTCTCACCTTGTTGGGGTTAAAGTGGTTTCTCAACAATGATAACTTCAACCTTTCACCTTTAAATGCATCATCTTTCATTTCTAAATAAAGATCACACAGGTGCTTAAAATTTCTCTATAGACGTGCACTCATTGGCTCCTCATGGCACTTAAATCTGGTGTTTCGTGTTATGTCATGTCTTCCAACATGAGGGTTATCTCAATATTTCTGAACTAAAATATATTAGTTCCTAAAAAAAATCAGATTTAGTATGCATTCACTAAATAAATTTCTAAATTAGTAATTAAAATACAAAACCCTTAAAATTTAAATTATACTTGAAGAAAAAAATCAGATTTAGCATACATTCAATCAATAAATTATAAAATTAGTAATTAAAATATAAAACCCCTAAAATCTAAATCATGCTTGAAAAAAATAGAATAAGCATGTATTTACAAAATAAATTATAAAATAAAAAAATAAAATATAAAACCCTTAAATTATAAATCATATATAAGAAAAAAAGAATTAGCATGCATTCATGGAATATATTTTTAAATTAGCGATTAAAACACAAAACCCGACACAACATACTCTAAGAGACTGTAACTGATGTTATATGGTGTAACCTCCAAAGATTATTGAAAATGCATATGATCTAACCAATCATTTGCTTCTTCTGTTAGTGTTAGAAATCACGAGTGTGCTTGAAACTGATATAACTAGTGCATACAGGTTGTTGGATCTTCTAAATCTTGTGGGTGCAGATCCTATAATCACAATTAATTTTATTGAAATCAGTCAAATATCATAGTTTGATTATTGAATATAAGACTCAAATTTAAATCACTATACATGATAAATTAATCATTGAATTACAATATTCAAAGAACTTGTACTAAAAGCATGCTTACACACAAAAATATAATATTTTAAAGATTGAATTACAAGAATTATTCGAGTTATCTTAAAAAATGTTTCATACATACATGACAAACTAATCAATCAATTACAAGGATCAAAGTAGTTATCTTAAAAATATGTTTCACACACACACACATATATATATATTCAAACTAGTTATCATAAAAACATGTTTCAAACATATATGACAAATTAATCAATGTATTGCAATACTAATATAGATATCTTACAAACATGCTTCAGATTTAGACCAATATGTAGCATTTTAAACATTAAACTGCAAGAATCAATCTACTTATCCTAAAAACATGTTTCACACACATATGATAATTTGGCACAACAAAGTACCTATCCACCAACACTGAACCTTGTTTGCCACTACCACTTTCTCAGAGCATGCACTTGCTCCTCTAATGACTGATCTACCAACTTATTATCTAAGATTTCCACTCCAAACTCTTGAGAATCCTTCTCTGACCCCTCTAAATGATCCTCCTATGCACTGTCCACCTCAACCTCAACCTTTGGATGAGCATCCGATCAAACTTCTCTATTATCCACCATCACGTCAACCTCAAGCTTCAAATCTTCCCTTTGCTGAGGTACTTCCTCCGCCCTTGTATATATTCCTTCTCTATTCTTCGCATACTCTCTCTCTATATATCGCCACTGTCATTGAAGGTGGCCATGTCTTTAGCATCCTCTAGCCAGACATTGAGGCTAGCAACAACCTCAGACTGAGCCAATGATTCCAACTTTTTTTCCACTAACTACACACATGAGTCCCTCATCCCTTAGATTCTTTCAGAATGAGAGACATGAATGTGGCTACAAACTCAAAAATAGTTTTTTCAGCTTCAACAATAGATTTGCGTTATATTGATGGTGTTAGTTGCAGCTTCTTTGAATGCAAATTTCCAAGTTTATGTTAAGAGAGGCGACATTTTTTGTGGTAAATGTCATACACCTAGGCTTCTGAACATGGAACATGGTTCCTTTCTACCGACTTATCAAGCCTACTCTGAACTTCATAGTATAAAGTGTCACCGTATATAAATTTTTTTCTTTGGCTTTTCCTATTGTGTCATAACAGTAGCACATAGTATGTGTGTGTCCCCCTCTGAGACAATCTCTTTAATTGCCATTTTATAATAAACAAATTCAAAATGTTATATAATAAAAAATGGAGAATAAAGGTAAACAAGCGAACAATAGAGACAAAGAATATGCTATTCAAAAAGCGCTACAAAAAAACAAACATAATAACCTATTGAAAATACAAAAAAAAAACTAAAAAATGAGTTCCATACTCATGTTTATAATACAAGACACACAACAAATAACCAACCAAGTTTGAGGATAGAGGCATACCAATCATTGAAGAAATAAAGTGACAAACATACACTCACTGGTAAATGATTTAAACAAAGAAAAAAACAGACTACATTATTGAACATACCAAAATAACTTGAAAACCATGCAATTCTTTAACAAAATAACTGATTAAATTGTTAAATATATGCTTACTAGAAAAACTCGCCATCGATGATTCTAAAAAAGTTACTGATGAAGTGCCATCGATGAAGAGCTTGAAATAGTCATCGAAAGATTGCCACAAAATTTTGCCAAGGGAAGAATATTGGGGGCCATTGGTTGGAGACTACAACAAAACCCTAATTTTATACGAAAATAGCTTTGAAATGCGAACCATCACTTTTATATGAACAATGGTCACATTTAATGCTCATATGGACCTTCACAAATAATAGGATATTTGTAGGCAAGTCAATCCTCATATTTGTGAAGAAAATGACCATAGTGCAAAGGTCGAGGACAATCGTAACAATAATATGTGAATGTCTCCACACATTTGTAGACCTCTTTCAATATCATTTACTTAAAGGAGATTCAAATGGTAGCTCATGAATGTTGTACCATATATGCAAAGGTAATACCTTATTTACAAAGATCAATAAGAGTGCGAAGGTCAAGGACATTCATAAACACTAATATGCGAATGTCGCCATACAATTGCAGACATCCTTGAGAATCATTTACTTAAAAGAAGATTCATATTACATCTCGTGAATGCCATACTATATATGCGAAGCTCGATCAAAGTGCGAAGGTCAAAGACATTTACAACACTAATATGTGAATGTCACCAATATTTGTGAACCTCCTTGAGGATTAGTTCCTAGAAGGAGATTCACAAAGTATCTCACGAATGTTGTACTATATATGCGAATCTCAAACGGTATTTGCGAAGTTATGCAAGTTTCAATTACAAGAGGTTCACAAATTTGGTTATGCAAACTTCGTGTGGTTTGCGAAAACATCGTGCAAATATACTTTTTAGTGAGAGTTTGCGAGGTTGGGACAACCTATCGATATATCGCACAAACCTTGAGAGGTTCACTCATGTGAAGGGTAAAAAAAGTTCAAATAAGGTCGGGCATTTGCAATTGTGGACACGAGGCGGGTTTCACATATTGTGAGGTATGTCATTTTTCGAGGACAATATAATCATTTTTCTTTCTTTTTACATGTCAAGTGTTTTTGTTATACTTTTTTTTTATCCAGGATCAACACATGTATTTTGGATTTGGAATCAACCTTACCTCATCGGATCTTATTCAAATCTGGATCCACACTCTGATCTACTGCTTACATTTCTGATTTGAATTCAGATCTGGTAAGATCCGGCCCGAATCTGACCCGTTTGCACCTCTGCCCATGATCTTGCTCATTGATCCTGGTCTGACCAAGATTGGGTAGATGTTATCTGGATCCGATAATATGTTTCGGATCACGGTCTGACACGGGTCCGAGATCTGATCCATTTTCATCTTACTGTGTTGCTTTCTCTCTCTCGCCATTGCCACTGGCGAAGAGAGAGAGAGAGAGAGAGAGAGAGAGAGAGAGAGGATGCCGTTCGTAACGAGGCCTCTCCGGCAGAAGGACTACAGAGTCATCCCTTCCCACCGCCCCATCGTCATCGACAATGGCGCCTTCAACTGCCGCATTGGGTACTCTCTTCTCTCTCTAGGGTTTCTTCTCTTCGCTCTCCTCCTCGCTTTCTGTGATTCATCACACCCACACACCCACTATCTCTTTTTGTGTGTTGATGGCAACAGATGGGCGGGTGAGTCGGATCCCAGAATCGTCTTCCGCAATGTACTTCAGAGGCCGCGCCACAAAGCCACAGGTACTCACAAGCCCCCAATTATTCCCTCGCTATTAGTTTAGGGTTCCCTCGATTTCTATTGCGTCCTTTCTTTCGTAGCTTCTTTTACAGTGATTGGTGAAGAAGTGTTTGTGTGTGAAATCCTTTTGTTTGACATTGAGTTTTCTTGATTTCGTGCTTGTTTTCCCCTTCTGTTAATTGGTTCGGTTTTAGGAGAGAGTGTTAGCATCGTCGGCGACCACGATCCTGCGCTCATGAAGTACTTCGACTTCACGCGTTCGTCTCTCCGGTCCTCCTTCGACTCCAATGTCGTTTATCAGTTCGAAACGATGGAATACGTAAGCTTGATTTTGTCTTTGAATTTCGATTTGCTTGTGCTTTCTTGGAGATTCTTGCTTTTTTAGTTTACATTGTTAAAAGTACCATTTGGATGGAGGTGTCTTGAGGAGACATATATAATTTGTTGGGGCTGTTTCTTTTGTATCATTAGCATTGTCAGAACAAAGTGGTGCATCGGACTTTTAATCACTGGTATGGATATGTGTTGATGAATGTGTCTAGCAATATGTTGGCAATGTTTGATGTGTATTGTTGGACGAAAAAGTGTTCGCTCATGAACCATTTGAGCACCTATGTGTTCTTATCGCCGTATGGTTTCTATCTACTTTTTGACAACACATGAACGGCGGATTTGATTTCCTACTCATGCCTGGTAGTAAGGGGTCATACCGGCTGGTAGCCTTCTTGACTCTGGCTAACCCTTTCTAGAGCTTGTTAACAAGCTTGCGACTGGAAAAGAGCGTCTTTTGCTTGTCTTCTTTATGAGCCTTTTCAATCTTGGTTCTTACTCTTGGTGAACCGGTTTCCATGAGTTCTGAACTTGGCTACTGAACCATTGTAGATTGGACGTCCTATATTTTCATGTTTTATTGGACTTGTATGGAAGGATGTGATTGCCGTATGACCCTCTCAGCTTAATTGTATTAAGTGGAAAGGACACGGCGAAGCTGTTCCTCTTACCTTTTCCTAGAGTGCACCATAGTTTCTGTGGCTCAGAAAGAGGGAAGGAGGAAAGAGAAGACCATTCACTTTTTTTTTCCATGTCTCCAGCTGTATATTGTTTTAGGGGGATGACTTCTTGATCACCCACGGTGAACAATGACTTTGACAGATACTCATTCCTTAAGGAAAACTGAGCAGTCTATTGATAGAATGATTCTACCTCAGGGGAAAGTTGAATTTCACTGACTCCTTGAACTCATTCTTTAGGGAAAGCCCGGCAGTTTATTGATGATTCATGGTAGATAATGCTTTTATAGAGTGCTCCTGCCTTAGGGGAAGTTGAATTCCACTGACTCCTTGAAAGAGGGAATGCATTAGTGATGGACATTTGGCCAGTAAGAGTTTGCTGGACACCAGGATGATGTGATAAGGCCTCAAATGAGTCTTACTGGGTTTTGTGACATAAAAAACCTGCAACTGTCTTAATGGTTTGTTTTAGGTTGCCAATAGAAAACAAATTGGATAGATGCCCAGGCCCTATGTCACATAGACATAGATGCACTTGACAAATGGCATGCTTGGTACAACACGAGTTTTGTAAAACTAGGACATGGTAAAGAATCTGAATAAAATATTGAAATGTAATTAACCGATAACGATAACACATTTTGAAAGTAAAAAATGTACGAATAAATACAAAATAACAATTAGGATCACTGAAAGAAGCCAATGAAGCTAACGACGCAGTGTTGACTGTGTCAATGAAGAGTTGTGGTGTGTCCGGTGTTGACGCTGGACACACCTACTACCAGAAGTGTCCCTATGATATAGACCAACCCTCCCTTGACCTTGGCTGTCTGGCCAAAATTCTTAATTGGAGAAATGGGGTCCATATTTTGAATTAACAGAAAATTTGACCGTAATGCTTATCCACATTTAAGGTTCTTATGTGCTCCATGCACATATGACAGTTCTGCTCGTGGATATGGACTGAGGTTTGAATATCACATTTTGCAAATTTCATACGTGGAGTTTCATCCAACCGGGTGGTTTTGTGTATGGTTGTTTTGCAGGGTGTGCTGGGTATTGCATTAATACAAGTTCCAAAAGATGCTCCAAACTTTTCCATGCAGCTTTTATGTCAAAAGAGAGTTATGGTTGTAACTGTAATGCATTTAGATAGTAAAGCTATATGGCCCCTTATATGGTTTGGAGCTTGCCTTAGGTTATAATTTTGAAAGGGCTATCCTGCTAAATTGTAAATACAGTGCATTTCATAGTATGCCTGTGTGGTCTCTTAGACCAGAGTTACCGGAAGCGCCTAGGTAAAAGGGGAAGCGCGTTTCGGAAGTGTGAAACGTCGCGCTTCCGAAGCGGGAGGGGAAGCGTCCCCCTTTTTGGGAAGCGTGCTTCCCTTTTATGGGAAGCGCGTTTCCCTTTTATGGGAAACACGCTTCCCCCTCGCTTCCTAGGTCGCTTCCAAGACGGTTCAGAATTTTCTTCTAAGTGTTCCCCCGCTTCCTAAATTTTTGAAAGTGCCTCGCTTCCCGCTCCCGCTTCCCGTATCGCTTCCCGCTTCCTTGACTGGTAACTCTGTCTTAGACACTTTGGTGCATGGATTAGTCTGTGGTTTTAAAGGTAATTTGTGCATTGTCTAGGTCCACGTGAAGTTGTAGACATAATATCTGACCTTAAATATTGGGGAAACAATTAGTGGATTAGATAAATAAGTCATAGTGTTTTTGTTGAGTAATATGCTATTATCTATTTGTCTCGTATATATGATTGACACTATTTATTTTTTATTTCTACTCTTTTTTATTTTATTTTCAGATCCTTGACTATGGTTTTGAACGGATGGGTGCTGATGGCCTACGGGTAATTTTTTTGTTATTTAAATTCTATCCTAAAATCCTTTTGTTCTTATTGTATGCGGCTTGTAGGATCTTCCCTAAGATACTAATGGTGCACACTGCACGCTTTTTGAATACGCTTTGCAACAAAATTACATTGAATTAGGTGCATGCTGCTTGCGCTATTCCTTGTTTTACTTACTGCTAGGATCACCGTCTGTATTTTCTATTGTAAAGGCCTCTTTTGGGCTGTAGCTGTCATGCTTGCCTGGCTTTGCATCCTAAGGGTTGGGATTCATTCTGATTGTACGTTATAATTTTCCTTATTGTTCTTATGTTAAAATTGAGGACAGAGCAGGTGGACCATCCTGTCTTAATTACAGAATGTGCATGCAATCCAGTTCATTCTCGCAGCAAAATGGCTGAGCTTCTGTTTGAGACTTATGACATACCATCCGTAGGTATAATATTTGTTTTCTCTCTATGGACTTGATTTTTTTTTGGAATATATTTGATGTACAATCTGCTCTTTTTCTTTGATGTGCGTGGCACTCCTTTTTTGCTGCTTAAATATGAAAGTACCAGCTACAACGTTTAGGAACCTCTATCCATCATTTCTCTCAAGTCATTTATCTTGCTCTTCATCTGACACATGCTTTATTTTCATATCTTGGATAGCAGCTTTTGGTGTTGATGCAGCATTCAGCTATAAACGTAACCAACAATTAGGAATGTGTAATAATGATGGAATTGTTATATGCTCGGGGTTCACAACAAGCCATGTTATTCCGGTAAGGTACCAAACAATGATATAAATTGGTAGGTGTAGCATAACTATGTAGATTTCAATTCTGATCCAGTAAATGTGAAAAAATCTGACAAAGAAGTTTTATTTGGATGTAAGTCTTACAATTAAATCCCGGTGGTGTGGAAGTATGCATCTGGCAATGAAAATATATATTGAATTATACACAATGATTTAGGTCCATGTAATCATTGGTATGAATCTATGTCACATCGGTGCGGGTGCGGATACAGCGATGCAGCACTTTAAAAAAACTTGGGTGCGGGAAGGGCATATGTATAATTTTTTAACAGTTTTAAGTTAACACTACGTGTGTGTGTGCATTTATGTATTTATATATATATATATATAATATAGATAAAAGTTAAAACTAGACTTAGTTAGGGTTAACTGAATATACTTTTTGACAAAAATGGACCTCAGTGTGGTTGTCTTCACCTGACACAAAGGAAGCCTGTCCAAGTGTTGCACCCGTGTTACATAGGTATGAATCTTTGGAAATGCTATTGTCAGATGGTAGGCAAACTTGTAGTGAATACAAGTGCATCAAGGTGCCTAACCTGGCTAGATATATTCTATGTTTTTTCTTGATACAATAGTTACAGAATGAATAAGAAAAGGGGCAAGTGCATAGTGCATTTGACATGGTGTATGCATACTCTATGCCTTTAAACATTGTGTTTACAACTTGAGGTAACAGAGGTTTATTCATCACACTCTAGTTATGGGTTTATGCCTTAAAAGGAGAGGTAGACATCTTTGCCATGCACTATCTGCTTATGGAAACTGACAATTTCTGTGACCTATCTGTCTTTTATAAAGTTACAGAAATGGGTATTCGCGGGGCAGCCCGCAGGCTGGGCCTTGGCCCAGGCCTCATTTTTGAGACACAGCTGGTCCTGAACTGGACTGGGTTAAAAATAGATGTGGGCTGGGCTGAGCTGGCATGTATCTTTCTCCTTTAGAAAATGGGTTGGGCCCATGGCCCAGCCAAAAGGGCTGGGCATGGGCCATTGTATCATGTTTATTTAGGTTTAGGCTATGTAACCGGGACATGCCAAAATGGTCAGCATACACTGCGTAGCTGTGTCGACACGCATCGACATGGGGGTGGGTACCGGACACTGGGTGGGTCGGGTCCCGCACTGCTCCGGGTCAGGTCCAACCATGACCCATACTTTTTTTTTTGATGTCGATGAAAGGCAGGGAGGAAGAAGAACCTCTATTGACTAGTCAACTCTTTGTTGACTAGTCAAAAAAGAACCTAACAGCTATATTTGGTATTTGACCAAATAGTCCCTATAAAAACATAAAAAGACAAAAATAATGTACTAGTTTGCCCCTAATGGACACAGCCTATTACAAATACTGAATTGACCAAAATACCCCTAATGGGTATTTACCTATTACATCATTTATAAATAAAATATATCTACATATATATGAATATATATACGTATATATGTACAATATGAACCAAATATATATATATATATATATGTATGAAAGTACATATATATATACATGTACAACTTAACATGCGCTAGCCTTTCTATGCTGCATCAGCAACAAAAGGAGGATGGATTGCCACTATTCGCCATGCCTTTCCACCATATGGTTTGGCATCTATTATAATAAACCATGAAGAACAAGAAAGTTTTAGTTTTCATTAGTCCAATTTTGTCTTTAAGAAATGACACCCTTTTTATTACTGTTTTGGTGGGGAAATTTACCGAAATAGCCATTGCAGGCTTGATAATATGCAGCCCAATCAGTGTATCCTTTTATGGGATAAGTGAATGGGCTTCATGCAAACAAATATGCAAGTTTTCAGCTTATTTGCTAAAATATATGGGTGAATATATCCGATTCAATCCTGTTGGATTTTTGGAGATGCATTTTTTGTTTCTAAAGCATTTCTTGTAGATTCTTTATAATTGAATTATTTCATCTTGTCATATTTTTCTTAAAGATTCCTTTACAGGTATTTTCTGATATAGCTGTTGTATCTTCTCTTTCAGATTGTAAATGGTGAGCCTGTTTATGAAGCATGTTGCAGAACTAATGTTGGGGGTTACCATGTTACTGATTATTTGAAGCAACTTCTTTCATTACAATATCCTTATCATATGTAAGTACAAAAAAGTTGCAGTTATTTAGTGCCACCTTATTTGCTATGGTCATTTAAATTTCCCTTTATAGGTCAAGTATTACATGGGATAAGGTTGAAGAGTTGAAGATGGAGCACTGCTATGTAGCTCTGGATTATGCTTCAGAAGTGCATTTATTTCAGGTTTTCTATCCTTTCTGTCATTTTGCCAAAATTTAAGAATAATTTCCTCTGATATTAATATGCTCTGTTAACGTCTATTCCGTTATATTCTATTTCATCAGCGACGGTTTCAATTTCTCGCTTATCATCTTCATGCAACTGTTCTGGGCAGAACATCATTATCACTTTAGTTTAAACTGATTTTGCTAATGTGACAGCAAAAAATGGTTATATGATTATAATTAACATTGCCTTCTCTTTTTTTTTTCTTCTCTTTTTTGGGGTTGTGGGGATTATATCCTGATAGCTGGAGATTGCAATATCTTAACCATGTTTCATCTGAAAGATGTTGCCTCTTTTCTTTCTGTGTAGCATAAATGATCAGTGAGTGTGTAATGATTATGATGAATTACAAAATGAACAATGTTTGATTCACATGAGATGGAAATAACACTAGAGCTATGTCAAATAGGTGCGGGTGCGGCACTTTAAAAAAACTTGGGTACGGGGGTGCGGGGAGGGTATATATATAAAATTTTGAACAGTTTTAAGTTAACACTAATGAAATAAAAATAATCATCATATCATCAATTCATCATGCATAAATTCATGCAATAAATCAAATTAACAATCTACAATTTCTATTTCTCATCAATAAAAAATAACACCACACTGGTGTGTATGTATGTATGTATGTATATATATATACACACACACATGTATGTGTGTGCATTTATGTATTTATATATATAATATGAATAAAACTGGACTTGGATAGGGTTAACTGAGTCTACTTTGGACAAAAATGGACCTCAGTGTGGTTAACTTCACCCGACACAAAGGAAGTTGTGTCCAAGTGTTGCACCTGCACCCATGCGGGTGCGGTTCCCTGTTAGAAGAATCCGTGTTACATAGCACAAGAGTCAGTCAGATAACTTTTAGCCATTGCATATGTAATGAGAAAATGAGGGCATTTACTACAAAGTAGAGCATTCAAACTGCAAATGATATGGACAACTGAATCTGCAAGAAAGTCCTGTTGAAATGTGTATATATATATATATATATATATATATTGAGGATACATATATATACCCCTCAGGGGTATCTAGTATGTATGTAAACTGAAATACCCCTAAATTCATCTTGTAACAGGTGTTGAACAACATTGGGTGCTGGTCCAACTAGCTGTTGGACCAGCCCTTTAATACATGGAGTGTCTATTTAAAGGCACTCCTTCCCCTTGTAATAAGTGTGCTTGATGCTAAGCTTATTTGAATAAACTCTTATTTTTTATGTGTGCTTGCTCCATTTTGAGAGTTTGCGTGATTAGCCCTTAGTGGCTCTTTGTATTTGGCCCATTAGTGGCTCTTGTATTTGTGAGTGTGCACCTTTGTAGCCACTTTGTGGCATTTTATTTGTGCACTTGTGTTTCATTACATGATATCAGAGCCTTTGGTGCTCTTGGACAAAAGCTTGAAGAGGAGATTCATGGGATTGGTGGAGCATTGGTTCGTTGCCTCGAGAAATGCACCACCAAACTTTTTCAATACTTTTTCCTTGTCTCTTCTTTCTTCTTATTTTTATCTCCATTCTTTTCTCAACTATGGCTGATAAAGAAATTTTAACGGTGGTTCCCATCAAATTTGATGGAAAAAACTACAACATGTGGGCCGCGAGAGTGAAAAGAATACTCATGGAAAAAGACTTATGACATTTTGTTGATGGATTTGTATTGGAACCACAACCAATTCTCACATAATTGGTTATTGGAGCCAATGGTGGATGAAAGGATGAAAGCCTTATGGGGGTTGAAAAGAAAAAAGGCTATGATTGATTACAAAAAAACCTATAAAGAGTGGGAAGTAGGCCATGCCAAGTGATGCAGAGCAGGACCCGATTGGATACATACCACGTGACCCCGACGTGGTACAGACGCCCGATCCACCACAGGTGACAAACGATCGGACCCACGTGTCCGACCCAATCGCAGGTACGGTGCCGCGATGCAGGGACGTGCCCCTGTGTACCTACTCCCGACGTGGAACAGTCCGGACGTCACAGATTCAGTAGCAGACTGAAATCGACCCGGATCGCGACTCGAGTTCAAGGCTGGACTTGCGACCCAGATCCAACAACCTTTAAAAACCCTCTCCTAGGGTTGCGTGGGGCAAAGAGTATTGATTTTTGGTAGCAGTCGTATTGTTTTCAGCAGTTCCTTTCTTTACCTATTGTTTGTTCCCTTTTTGCATTGCTTTATTCAATTTTTTTATCATTCAACCCATTGTTATTTGTTCATTTGAAATCACTATTGCAATAAAAGAAAACAGACCTTATCGATTACTAGTGGGGCATTCTTCTCCATTTCTGCGCATCACACGACCGTAAGGGTCGGGTCACCACATTCAACCGACAGGAGCTATGCAACCAGCACTTCCATTACATCAAAGTGGTATCAGAGCCAGCGCCTCCTCCTTCGTCAGCGATATGGTTTCAGAGGTGAGGGGCGATCCGGTGGCAGAAAATGTGCAGGAGGATGCCGGCAATGCAGACCCAATGCTGTAGATGATGAAAATGATGACAAAGATGCAAGAAAACATGCTGCGTATTAGCCAGGACGTGACGAGCATATCACGACGACTAGATGGGGTCGAAAATCGGGTCGCGATGATCGAGTCGTTAGTAGAGCCACAGATGGCGTCTACACAACAAATGAATACAGGAGGGAGCGACAATGCTGTCATCCTCGTTGAAGCTGCGACTGCCGATCCAACCCTACAAGTCCTTCAGTCTGTCGTGCCATCAGAAAACAAAGGGAGGGATCTACGCAGGGACGCCCCACCCAGGGGTACCAACGTTGACCCGTGGCGTGACTGCCACTCGGGTGGGGGAAGGACTTCCCAGCGGCAGTCTGGGTGCATCGGCCTGGCACCGACCCACGCAGTAGGGGCTGCAGGCCGGGCACAACCTGCGTGGTCCGAGCGTGATGCAGGATCAGGCAGCCGGCGCCCCAGCCTCAGCCCAGGCTGGGGTGGATCTGTCGACCTTCCCAGCGCCTGTGCGTGGGAGTGCTGTCGCAGCCCACTCGCAGGCTAAGGGGACTGATCCCCTGTGGATCAGACCTGATCCCTCCGGGTCCGATCGAGAGCCCACGTTAATAGGGCCCATACCCGGTTACCGAGGACCACCCTTTGGGTTCTCGGGAGCGGGTCCGGGCCTAGCAACCCCATACCCAACCTACCCAGTTGGGTTCGGTTCGCAGTTCACTCTGAATCCGACCCAACCCGTTATTTTTGAACCCCAAAATGGATCATGTATCGACCCAAACTTGTATCGGACCCGAACGGAGCTTCAGCTTGATTTTGAGCCGGGTCAAAACCAGATCCATAATCATATGGATCGTGGATCGAGTTCAAACCAAGCCTTTTATCCCCACAACTCGATCCCCGATCCAACCTATCCAAATCTGGGTCCGACGAGTAGTTTAGGATTAGGCCCGATCCATATCCAGTCGGGCGAATCACCCCAATCCTATACCAATCCAACCCGATACCCGAACCCGAACCCGAACCAACCCATTAACCCCTTACCGACCCAAAACCCAATATATCACCCGATCCAACATCACTATCATAATCCAAACCCGTATTACCTCGTTCCTACCCACTTAGAGCCCGAGAACCAACAAACTCGTCCACCTTTAGTAGGGCCTCCTTACATACCGGTGCAACAACGTCAGCCATAGATGGCCCCCACCCATGGGCAAGCCAGACCGCGACAGAATCAGCAAGGACTGGCGTGACCTGAGCGCGGACCACCCATCGGTGGAGTTCGTCAGCACCAGCATCCAGGCGACCAATACCGCACCAAGGGCGATGAAGCTGTATGGGACGACGATGCTTTTTGAAACGAGTATCCTGCAGGAATGGTGGAGACTCGTCAGCAGAGAGCACCAGAGCACCCCTCCACTTACGGGGTGAAGTTGGACTTTCCAGAGTTTGCGGGACGGTTCGATGCGGAACAGTTCTTCTACTGGTCTTATGCCGTGCAATTCTTTTTCGACTGCCACACCGTCACTGAGCACCGTCGTGTCTCTCTAGCGTCCACTCGGTTGAGAGGCCTAGCACATACATGGTGGGTTGAGCTGCAGAGGTCGAGAGAGCGGCAGAGACTAGAGCACGTACAATCGTGGGAGGAGAGGCAGAGATTGATGCAGTCAAAATTAGTGCCTTCAGATCACGTCGAGAGAGCCTATAAAGAGTACCTGACCTTGCGTCAAGGCACCCAAACTGTGGCGGAGTACACTGTTGAGTTCCATCATCTTTCTCTACGTGTACAGATCGAGGAAAACGCCCGCTAATATGTCATAAGGTACATTTATGGTCTCCGTCCTGCTATTTCTGATGATTTTAGTTGTATCACAGTTGAGACATTAGATCAGGCAAGCAGTTATGCCATGGACATCGAGGAAAAGTTGAAAAGGAGGCAGGAATATAGGACCTCTCGTAGTGAACAGTCCAGTCGACCTAAGTCGAGTTTCTCAACCAGGGGAGCAAGCTCCCCTAGGAAGGAGGACCCAAAGCCTAGAGCAGACCTTAGCAAACCCGACCAGTCAGGACCCGCATACAATACCCGGTCCAAAGCCAAAGCTAGTGAGTCGACCATTCGTTGTTTTAGGTGTCAGGAGTTAGGACATGTCACGTCTAAGTGTCCCACTGTGAGCAAGAACACCCATCTCGTCGAGGGTATTGTGGAGTCAACATCTGAGAGTGAGAGTGAGTCATTGGATGAGGGCGAGGATGAGAGGAAAGTCGTAGAGTTCGACGACAACGTAGAGAATTTATTGTTCGTCCGTCATGTTTTGACTGCACCCCGTGAGTCGACCCCTGCAAAATGGTTGCAGAACAACATTTTTAGAACTCGGTGTAACTGTGAGGGTCATGCATGTGATGTTATTATCGACACTGGTGCGTGTAAGAATATGGTGTTCGAGAGTGTCGTATCTACCTTGAACCTGAAAACCGAAAAATTGTCTCAACCATATAAGATGGCGTGGTTCATGAAAGGAAATGAGGTTCCCGTCACCTAGCATTGTTTAGTTCGGTTCTCCATGGGGGAGCATTACCACAACGAGGTGTGGTGTGATGTAGCCCCCATGAGTGCGTGTCACATTCTTTTGGGTCATCCCTGGCAGTTTGATCGCAAAACAATTCACGATGGGCGCAAGAACACATACTCTTTCCTTTTTAAGGGTCATAAAATAGTCCTTCTCTCTATCAAGGAGACCAGTTTTCCCACTGTGGATAAGCCTGAGCGAGTCCCCAGGCTCTCGGGCCTCTCATACCGGTCCTTCTTGAGCCATTGTCAGGAAGATGGCTATTGTTATGCTTTGGTGGCTAAGCCGTTGATGAGTACGTCTTTGTCCGTTCCCGCGGACGTTGCCCCTCTTATTGAGGAGTTTCGCGACAGTATGTCGGATGACCTGCCTAATGGTTTGCCTTCGATGAGGGTGGTTCCATTAAGCCATTGATTTTGTGCCGGGATCGAGTCTCCCTAACCTCTCCGCATATCACATGAATCCATCCGCGCATGCCGAGTTGTTGAGTCTGGTTCAGGAGTTATTGCAAAAGGGCTTTATTCGTGAGAGTGTGAGCCCTTGCGCAGTACCTGCACTGCTCACTCCTAAGAAAGATGGGTCCATGCGCATGTGTGTTGATAGTCGTGCGATCAATCGCATCACGGTCAAATACCGTTTTCCCATCCCTCCTTTGGACGATATGTTTGATATGTTGTCTGGTGCCTCCATTTTCTCCAAAATAGATTTAAAAAGCGGGTATCACCCGATTCGTATCCGACAGGGGGATGAGTGGAAGATGGCATTCAAGACACGTGATGGGTTGTATGAGTGGTTAGTCATGCCATTTGGGTTATCTAATGTCCCAAGTACTTTCATGAATATGATGACCCAAGTGTTGCGTCTCTGTATAGGAAAGTTTGTCGTTGTGTATTTTGATCATATCTTAATTTATAACTCATCTTTGTCTGACCATTTGAGTCACCTACGTTAGGTCCTGGAGATCTTAAGGAGCGAAAAGTTGTACGTCAAAGCCAAAAAGTGAATTTATGATGTCCAGTGTCGTGTTCCTAGGTTTTATTGTGTCTTCCGATGGAGTTAAGGCAGATCCTGCGAAAGTCTGTGCGATCGTAGATTGGCCTACCCCAAAGACTGTCAGAGAGATCCGTAGTTTCCACGGGTTAGCCACTTTCTATCGTCGTTTTGTGCGAAATTTCAGTACCCTCTTGGCCCCTAACACAGAATGCCTAAAGGGTACTAGTTTCCATTGGACGCCTGCCGCTGGAAAAGCCTTTACGACCATCAAAGAAAGGATGACTAGTGCCCCTATCCTAGCTTTTCCTGATTTCAGTGCAGTCTTTGAGGTTGAGTGCGATGCCTCTAAAGTGAGAATTGGCGCCGACTTGAGTCAGAACCACCGACCTGTTGCTTTCTTTAGTGAGAAGCTGACTCAGGCCAGGTGCCAGTATTCCACTTATGACGTTGAGTTTTATGCCGTTGTACAAGCCCTTCATTATTGGAGGCATTATCTCATTTATAAGGAGTTTGTCTTGTATACGGATCATGAGGCATTGAAGTACCTGAATAATCAAAAGAAGCTAAGTGCTCGTCATGCCAAGTGGGTTAGCTTATTGCAAGAGTACACATTTATGATTCGCCATCAGTCGGGTACTCTGAACAAGGTGGCTGACGCTTTTAGTAGGAAGAATAGCCTTTTGATGACAATGTCAGTGCAAGTCATTGGGTTCGAGCAGTGGAAGGAGTTGTACCCGACATACCCGAATTTCCAGCAGGTCTGGGAAATGTGCCTCTCCCCTGATAGCACAACTGACACAGGATTTACTATCCATAACGGTTACCTTTTTTGGGGTAATAAGTTATGTGTGCCTGCCTTCTCCCTTAGATTATAATTGGTTTCCGAATTGCATGAAGGGGGACTAGCTGGGCATTTTGGACACGATAAGACGTTCGCACTGTTGGATGAACGGTACTTTTGACCCAAAACGCGTAAAGATGTTGTCAAGTTTGTTTAGAGTTGTCGAGTGTGTCAGGTGTCCAAGGGTCATCGTCAAAATAGTGGTTTGTATACTTCGTTGCCAATTCTTGAGCGACCTTGGGAGCATGTGTCCATGGATTTTGTTGTGGGTCTTCCCAGAACCTCGCATCGTTTTGATTCCATCTTAGTTGTAGTTGATAGATTTTCCAAGATGACTATTTTTGTCCCGTGTAAGCAGACCACTAACGCCTCGTTAGTAGCCTCGTACTACTTCAAGGACGTGGCCCGTTTTCATGGATTGCCTCACACGATCACCTCAGATCGCGACACCTGTTTTATGAGCCATTTTTGGAAATCGTTATGGGCTTTGTTGAAGACCATACTTTAGTTCAGTAGTGCTTACCACCCTCAAACAAATGTCCAAACCGAAGTTGTCAACCGCACCTTGGGAAACCTGTTACGAAGTCTAGTGGGAGAGAATGTCAAAACTTGGGACCTCGTATTGCCTCAAGCCGAGTTCGCATATAACAATTCCATCAATTGGTCTACAGTCAAATCTCCGTTCCAAGTGGTTTATGGTCGGTCACCCACCCATGTCGTTGACCTAGCCCCTGTGTTCGATATCCCAGACCCAACCCCAGACACATTTGATGCCGTCGAATATATGCGTGATATTCAGAGACAGGTCCGAGCCAAACTTGTTGAAAGCTACGAGACCTACAAAGCTTTCGTAGATCAAAGTCGTCGCGATGTCCAGTTTCAAGTTGGTCAGCTAGTTTGGGTTTACTTGCGTCCCGAGCATTTTCCCGTAGGCACCTATGACACGTTGAGTCCTAAGAAGTATGGTCCTTTTAAGTTTCTTCGGCGATTGGGTCTGAATGCCTACCTCCTTGAGCTGCTCGACGATTGGTACATTTCGCCTATTTTCAACGTGTCTGATCTATATGCCTACTGTGGAGACAAGTTGTCAGAGCCGACTTCTTCCCAACCAGGGGAGAATGATGTAGAGCAGGACCCGATTGGATCTATACCATGTGACCCAGGCGTGGTACGGACACCCGATCCACCACAGGCGACAAACGACCGGACCCACGTGTCCGACTCAATCGTAGGTACGGTGCCGCGACGCAGTGACGTGCCCCTGCGTACCTATTCTCGGCGTGGAACAGTCCGATCGTCATAGATCCAGTAGCAGACTGAAGCCGACCCGGATCGCAACTCGGGTCCAAGGCTGGACCCACGACCCGGATCCAACAACAACCGTTAAAAACCCTCTCCTAGGGTTGCGTGGGGCAGAGAGTATTGATTTTTGGCAGCAGCCGTATTGTTTTCAGCAGTTCCTTTCTTTACCTATTGTTTGCTCCCTTTTTGCATTGCTTTATTCAATTTTTTTTTATCATTCAGCCCATTGTTATTTGTTCATTTGAATTCACTATTGCAATAAAAGAAAACAGGCCCTATCGATTACCGGTGGGGCATTCTTCTCCGTTTCTACGCATCACATGCTCGTAAGGGTCGGGTCACCACATTCAGCCGACAGGAGCTACGCAGCCAACACTCCCACTGCATCACCAAGGTTTTTTCCCTCTTTATGGGTAGTATGCACGATGAGCCTTTCTTCGATATTCTTGAATTTGAAAGAGCTGATGAGGCTTGAGAATATGCTAAACAAACATTTACCCAAAGAGATATGACACAAAAGGGATCGCAAAGACAATGTACAATTGCAAACAAGGTGATAAGACCGTGATGAAATATTATAGTATCCTCAAGAGACTTTGAAATCAATTAACTAAACTTGAGCCTAGATGAGAGACCCCAATTGATGCTCAAGAATGAAAGAAATACAAACATGAGGAACAATTGTTTCAATTTTTTAGAGAACTTAGACTCGAATTTGAACAAGTTTGGGTCAATATTATTCATAGAAAAAATCCTATTCCCTTACATGAAGTTTTGGCTCAAGTATGCATGAAGGAGACGAGACTAAAGTCTATATTCGAATCTAAGGAGACAAAGGTTAATGTGTTGGCCGTCTTAAGACCGGGGGCCAATACAAATGTTTACAAACCACCCAATTTTTTAAAACCTTATAGTGGGAAGCCTAGATATAATGACAACAAAAAAATAACTATATTGACTTGTCATAATTGTGGAGAACCGGGTCATATTTGGCCATTTTGTCCTAAATTCAAATGAAGAGAAGAAAAAAGGTGGCATCCATGGGAGTATCTCACGAAGAAAGAAGTGGAACCAATGAAAATTCTAAATCTATTGGAATCATGTTCTCTCAAATCATGTAGGCCATTCATCCACTAATCAAGAATTCTTCTCTCTCCGGTGTCGCGATCTCTACATCATCACCTCTTAGTAAGGTTTCGTGGCTTTTAGATTTTGGAGCCTCATTTCATATGACTCCACATTCTTCTTTATTTTTTGAATGTTGTATTAATTCAACACAAAAAAATGTTTTTACAGCCCACGGATCCTCTCTTATTATTCAAAGCATTGAAAATTTTGAAAACACTTCAAAATTCTCTATTCCAAAGGTTAGGCTTTTCCCAAAACTAAATTTAAATCTTAAATCTTTTGTTTGTTTCACAAATCACCGACCATGGGTGTAGTGTCTTCTTCTCAACCAAAAAATGTTTTGTGCAGGATCTCCAGTCCGGGAAACAGACTGGGGAACACTATAGAGAAGGAGACCTTTACTACATGGATCGTCTTCTTCTTCTGAAAAACAATTTTTTTATAATGTTCAAAATATAAATTTAGCTTTATGATACCAAAGATTGGGTCATCCTAGTTTGTCAAAATTATCTCATGTACCCCATTTAAACAAATTTTGTAATGAAAATTTTTATTGTGAGGATTGTATTGTTGGCAAAATGATGGCTTTTTTTTCCCAAAAAGAACCATTTTTTCTTCTAAACCATTAGAATTAGTGCACTTGAACGTATGGGGACCTTTTCTAATTGTATCTAAATGTGGGTTTTCTTATATTTTATATTTGTTGATGACTATACAAGATAATCATGGATATACTTCCTTTGGCACAAAAATGAGGTTTTTGAGAACTTTAAAAAAATACAATATCCTTATCAAAAATCAAATTGAAACCAAAATTTCTATCTTTCACTCCGACTCTTGAGGGAGAATTTATGTCAAATGATTTCAGAACTTATTTTGAAAATAGTGGAATTATTCATCAAAGATCATGTGCATATACTTCTTAACAAAACAGATTAGCCGAGAGAAAACATAAACACATAATTGAAACCACTAGAATTCTTTTAATCGCAAAAAATGTTTCAAAACATTTTTGGGCTGAAGCATGTTTGACGACCATATACCTCATCAACCGATTTCCATCATCTAAGCTTCAAAACATTTCTCCCTATAATTTTTTAAAGTTTCTCCCGATTATCTTAGATTAAGTTCATTTGGATGCAAGTGTTTTGTTCTCACTGCCAAAAATGATAAAATCTTTTCCAAAGCCATACCGTGTGCTATGGAGAAACTCAAAAATGGTTTAGATGTTTTGATTTAAAAAATAACAAACTATATATATCTAGAAATGTTTGCTTTCTGGAAAATGAAAGTTTTTTTCAAAATATGCCTCAGAAAGTCTCTGAGTACTCTTTTTTGTTTGAATTATTGCCTCAATGTAGGTGTGCTTCTTCGTATGAGAATGATAGAGATAAATAGCCTCAATCAAATCAGGATGGTGGCCACATTGAAACTGGAGGATTTATTATAATTCAATATAGAAGACATGACAATGATAGTTAACCAAATGCTTTAGAAAGGTATTCTACGTTAGAAAATCAAACTGAAGTCGTCAGAAGATCATATATGACTTATAGACCCATAGATAGATTTGTTTCATATGAATCCTTCTCACCTCAATATAGGGCTTGTCTAACTATGATTGAACCTACCACATATAAACAAGCAAAAGAATATCCTGAATGGGTAAAAGCTATCAATGAAGAATTAGGAGTACTCGAAAAATCCATAACTTGGGAAGTCTCTGATTTGCCTAGAGGCAAGAAAACTATAGAATGCAGATAGGTGTATAAAGTTAAAACTAAAAGTGATGGAACCTTAGAAGGAAACAAGGCCTGATTAGTTGCTAAAGGGTATGCACAAAAATACAGAATAGACTATGATGAGATATTTGCACCGGTAGTTAAGATGACTTCAGTTAGGACCCTTATTGCTATTGATGCTATTAAATGAGATATTTGCACCAGTAGCTAAGATGACTTCAGTTAGGACCCTTATTGCTATTGATGCTATTAATGGTTGGCCTATGTACCAAATGGATGTTAAAGATGTTTTTTTAAATTAAGATTTACAAGAGGTTTATATGTATTCACCTTCTGGTTATGACATCCCCTATGGTAAGGTGCTTCGATTGAGAAAAACTTTTTTATAGTTTGAAACAGACACCTAAAGTCTGGTATGATACTTTAGTTTTATTATGCTAAAACTTGGTTTTAAGCCATGTTATACTGACATTGCTATGGTCATTAAGAAATCTGATGCATGCATTGTTATTCTTCTCCTTTATATTGATAATATGATTATTACAGGTGAAGACAAACAGGGAGTAAACAATATTAAATGTATCCTCCAAAAATATTTTGAAATGACTGATTTTGGATTTCTCAGATTTTTCTTGGAATTGAGGTTGCTTACTCTCCTCGAGGATACTTGCTTTCTCAAACCAAGTTTGTTAATGATATTATTGACAGGTTAGGCATTATTGATGAAAAAAAGGAGGATACACTTGAAGTTCTTAACTCCACGATGAAGATTAATAATGTGACACCTCTAGATGATCATACTCCATATCGCCAAATGATTAGTGCCTTGACTTATTTAACTATTACTAGGCCTGATATTGCCCATGCAGTTCATACTGCTAGCCAATTCCAATATTCTTCCACCACAGTTTACATAAGTATTGTGATGAAAATTATTAGATATTTACAAAACTCTACCTCTAGCGGTCTTTTGTTATCCTCCTCTTTCTCTCTTGAGTTGATTGCTTATTCTGATTTAGATTGGGGAGGGGATCCAAATGATCGATGCTTAACTACTGGTTTTTATGTTTTTGTAGGTGATTATTTGGTGTCGTGGAAGTGTAAAAAACAACAGAAAGTGTCTTTATCATTCACTGAAGCCGAGTACCGTGCAATAGATATGACAACATCAGAGATCGCTGGTTGCGAAGATTACTTGAAGACATGAGCGTTGATATTCCGACACCTTCCAAATCCGATATACATAACTGACAACCATACATTTTATGAAAGAACCTAGCATATCGAAATGGATTGTCACTATGTACGTGAAAAATTTCTGAAGCATACCATCACTCTACCATATGTTACATATGAATATCAACTAGCATAATTCTTCACCAAGGCGCTTCCGTCACCTCAATTTTACTTCCTTCTTGACAAACTTTCAGTAATTGCACCGTACGTTTGAGGGAGGGTGTTAAAATATTGTATATGTGGGATATATATACCCCTCAGGGTCATTTAAGTAAATTCATCTTGTAACAGGTGTCAGTCCACTAGGGACTGATGACCTAATGTTTTAGTTGTTTTTATTTCTCTTTTTTATTTTGTAAAGCTGGACAGCGTTGGGTGCTGGTCCAACAAGCCCTTTAATACATGGACTGCCTATTTAAAGGTACTCCTTCCCCTTGTAATAAGTATGCTTGATGCCAAGCTTATTTGAATAAACTCTTATTTTTATGTGTTCTTGCTCCATTTTGAGAGTTTGTGTGATTAGCTCTCGGTGACTCTTTGTATTTGGCCCATTAGTGGCTCTTATACTTGTGAGAGTGCACCTTTGTAGCCACTTTGTGGCATTGCATTTGCGCACTTGTTGCTTCATTACAAGTCCATCATGATTACAGTAAGCATGGTATTACCCAACTTATCTGGTGATCACAATGCATAGGCTGCCTTGAAAAGCCGATAGGTTGGATCTGTTGCATTCAGGTTCTCATGATCATATTCTGCTGAATGGTTATGGATATCTCGCCTAATTATGAAAAATGAATGGTTGTGCATATCTCACTGCCAAATTATGAAAAATGATGAGTTGGGAAGAGAAAGAAAAAAACTAGCATAGTCAGATAAACATGTGTCCTGCGAATTGATAATAATTGAAAGTACTATAATGATATTATATCATGTAGATCAGAACTTCAGATACATATTTAATAGATCTTACCATTTATCAATCATCATGTCTATCTTTTTGATACCAACAGGTCTTGTGCAACAGCAAAATACAATGGATTCTAAGTAATTCCCATGTTCTGTACTCAGAGATAAGAACATAATCAGTAGATTCCATACTAAATAGTACATGGCAATGGTAGCCCCTGCATATCTGATTTATGGGGAATATATGCTTCAGACTGCCCCGGCTGAAGTTTTTCGTCTACATATATGTATGTGTATATGTATATATGCATTTATTATACCATATGGTTGCGTGCGTGTCTAGTCCAGATGGAGCTGTAAATGGGATGGACTTGGTTCTGAATATTCTGATCTGGGTGGGATGGTAGTCTAGGTTGCACCAACATTCAATTTCCCTTTCTTGGATTTAGGTCTCAAACCATCCAAATTTAGTGTAGGTAGAATGTCCGATCTGGGTCCCCTATCTAGATATGATGCATGATTGTGGACCAGCCTACACAGGTAAATCCTTTTCTTTTGCTCAAAATAAAATTTTACATGTAGTATTCATTGGATTGATCTGGAGCTGGATCTGGATCACACAAAATGGGTTGGAGTCCTAATATGCGTTAGATTTTACTCTGCCAAACATGGTAATCTTATTGGACAGACCCAAGATTGTCCTTAGGACTTGGGCCGTTAACATGTTATTCTACATATAACCTGAGACTGATTGATTTGGAATCTCTTTATGGTTCTCTTTTTTTTTTCGTTGTTTGTTCTTCAGTAATCTGGTAATAGTGATTCTCCTGTTGTTTGTGCCTCTTGTTGTGTGCTTGAATAATTATTTTGTTGTTCAATAGTGTTCTCAACCTTTTTGAGCGAAGAACATGGAAATCTCAAACTTTTGCCTCTTAAAATTTCAGAATGGGACAAAAGAAGCTGAAGAAAAAACTAGATGCTGGCAACTCCCATGGATACCCCCACCTGCAGAGGAGGAGCCATCAGAAGAGGAATTGGCAAGGAAAGCTGCCATCAAAGAAAAGCAGAGTCAAAGGCTGCGAGAAATGGCTGCTGCTAAGAGGTCTTCCAGAATAACGGACTTAGAAAATGAGCTCCAAGGTTTGAAATTTCTTCTGTCTCAGTTGGAAAAGGTTGAAGAGCATGATCAGCAGTCTTTTCTAGAACAAACTGGCTATGTTTCAAAACAAGAAATAGAGTCTGCTGTGACAAAAGTAATACAATCTTTAAGAAAAGCTAAAGGTGAGCCAGCTGAAACCGAGGAGAAAACTGATCTACCAGTAAGCGAGAAGTACCCTCTCCTTGATATCCCCAATGAAATGCTTACTCCAGAGCAGGTATGCAGATGTTTTCTGTCATTTTTTGTTAGTTATTTGGTGAATATGCTGTGAAATTCTAATGTCTGCTTAGGAAATTATTTGGGGCTATGTTTGTGGTTTTCAGCACTCCTGATCACTACTTGCATGGGTTTTGGTTACTATATTTTATTGTGCACAATATCTAATTGTTTGGGGCTGCTGTTTTGAATGTTCTGTTGAGTAGTTGAAGGAGAAGAAGAAACAAGTATTTCTAAAGACGACATCAGAAGGACGACAGCGAGCGAAACAGAAACGCTATGAGGAGGAGTTACAACGGGGGAAGAAAAACCAACAAGATGAAGTGAAACGCTTGTATGACATAATCTTAATCTTGTGATTTTTTTGTTGATCATTTTCCCCCCTTCTTTTTGCTGTTGCTTGGATTAAATTTTAAAATGTCTACATTCTGCTAGAAATCATACAAGCTCATATCCTCAAACTGTGTAAAGGTAGGAAATAAAAGGTGAGAGCTGGCATATTGAAATCTTAAAGGAGATTCCTAGAAATGAGAAGGCTATGCCATATATTTCATTATTTTCTCATACCATATGCTTTTCTTTCTGTTCATAATGGAAGACTCCACCAAGGTCGCCATATCATGGAATCCTATAACCTGTGTCCGTGATTTATTTGTTCTTTCAACAATGTTATTGATGCTTGAACTAAACAGCCCAAGTCCTTTTCAGAGATCAAGGTAACCTGCAGAAGCAGTGTAGTCAGTTTAAAACTAACCATATTGGTGAAGCAATATGTTACATCAATTTTGGGGTGTACTACAAATCCCACTGCATTTCTGGTCATCTTGAACCGATACTTTTATAGTTTATACTATCTTTTGTTTGACATCAGATGGATGTTAATTACTTATCATGATGGATATTGTCGATGAACCTACTTTGTTGGATCTTATGGGCTAATGGAGTTATAAAAACAAAGTTGATTTGCGACACTATACATAGTAGGGCTGCACATGAGCGGAGCTTGGGCTGGCTCGGCTCGGTTCACTAGGAAAAATAGGATGTTCTAGCTCAGCTTGGCTCAAGCCAAATGTTTGAATTCAAAAAGTAATGGGTTTTGAACTGTGAACCTCCTCTGCACAAGGATAACAACTTACCCACTGGGGTGAAAGCTTTTTGTCTGTATTGTTAGCAAAATATATACATATATGTGTCACGAAATGATGCGAAACCCAAGACATTCCAAATCGTAATTCAAATGCCAAATCAAAATACATTTGAATATTAATAAGATACAAACTAATACAAGTTTTGTGAATAAATGATTTCATTCATAATGAACAATAAAATACATAAAATATAAATGCATAAAACCCTCACTACAAAATGCACTCAAGAACACTAAAAAATATCTAGAACTACCCATCACTCTCTCACCTTACAAAGGCACCCACCCACCCATATTTATAGAGAAAAGTAGAGGAGAAGAAGAAAATAAATAAAATGGAGAGGGGAAGTCTTCTCTCATTAAAGAATGAGAGAGAGCTCCCAACGGCTAGAACTCTAGTTGTTGGGAGTAAGTCAAACTAGCTTTGATTTGACTCTCATATATATTATATATATTAAACAATATATTTACGTATATATATATATATACTTATATTACATTAATCTTAACACCCCCCTCAAACTTACAGTGTCTCATTGTAAGTTTGAAATTACACAAGAAGAAACCCATTACACAAAATGTCTTCATAGACTTCGTCAAGTTCTTTCATTTGGTGCTTCTTCAAGGGGTGCTAAACCATGTGCTCCATTACATAAAAAATCTTCAATATCATCAATTCTTGATATTATCGAAATGTCTTTAGAATCATCCATACCACTAATATTTGGAGAACCTATAAAGAGAGCAAAACAAAAGCAATCTAACAAAAAATAACTATATATATATATGTATATATTATGGAGAGAGGATGGCCAAGTACACAAACATAAGATATGCACAAAATATTTAATAAGTCAATTTAATATTTTTCAAAATCATTTAAAGAAAGAATTGATTTTGAACTGTCATTAACTATAATCATGATAGTGTTAGAAAATCATATATATATATATATGTATATACTTGGATACATATATGTATATATATATATATATATTTAAAGTATATACATATGAGATATAATTTTGTAATATGTATTTTTATTTTTCACTATTATTTTTTGTCTTTTTCTTTTGTGTCATTGGGTCAATAGTCAAACTTTGACTGATTGACCAGCCATTGGTCTGGAGCCGTTGGGAAGTAGCCCAACGGCTATTGCTCTCTCTTGTAAACTATAAATAAGGGGCTATTTCCCCATTGTATCTTATCTTTTTAGTAAGGTTTCTCTCTCAATAATATTTGATATTCTTGTGCCTTAGTGCACTTTTTGATGTTTGTGCATTAGAGCACTTTATGTTATTTTCGCCTTAGCGCATTTGATAAATGAATGTTCTTGTCAAGTTTTTTTGTAAACTTGATTATTTGCGAGGTTCTTCACATGGTACCAAAGTTTGGTTTATAATCACTCGTAAAGCGTGCATTGGTGGGCTGCCTCGTGAAGCATGTTCATAATCCTTCCTTGGTTGTGGTCATCTTCTTCTTTGTTCATCTTGGGTGAATTCTTCCAAGCATAATACAAACAACTCTAACTTTACTCCGCCATTTAAGCTTGATGGAAGCAATTACATCATTTGGGCAGACATTTGGAGACATTCATAAAAGGTCAAGGTTTGTGGGGATACATGAGAGGTACTATTCTTGAACCCACTTCTAAAATTACAATATGTGAAAATGGTGTTGAGACAAGTCTCGAAGAAAATGACAAAGCAATGAAAGAATATTATAAAAAATTAGATGAATGGGACATGAAAAATGCCAAGATTCTTTCATGGATGCTAAGTGGAGTTGAGACAAAAATTGCCTCAAATCTTTTGTGTTACAAAAAGGCAAATAAAGCATGAGAATATCTTAGTGGTATGTTTACCGAAAAAGATATGGCTCATAAATATTATCTCCAAGAAAAAACTAGAAATATTAAACAAGGAGATAAAAATGTTAGAGATTATTTTATGGAGTTATCATCAATTTGGACTCCACTTGCTCAATTTGAACCCAAATGGGAAGGTAAGTGTATTGAGATGCAGAGAGATCAAGTTGAAGAAGATAGACTCTTTGCTTTTCTTTAGGGATTGAGACCCGAGTTTGAACAAACTAAGGCTCTATCATCCTCATTGCCTCATCTTATTCATGTGTTTCTCTTTAAACTTAGTGGAGAAGAGACTAGGCTAAACATGAGTAAGAATGATAGTGTTCTTGCTGCTTCTAGCAATGGCCAAGAAGAGGATTGCGCACTTGCCGCCTCCAAATCGGGACATTATATCAAGCCATATAAACCTACTCATTTTAATAAGAATAGAAGAGAGTAAAAAATAATTTGTCATAACTGTCATGAGCCCAATCATATTAGGCCTCAATGTCCTAGATTCAAGGACTATAGACCTCAAGAAAAACGAGTTGTCGCGGCCCCATCAAAACAAGACAAGGTTACTCTGAACCTCAAAGATCTCACCAAATCATTATCCCAATTGATGGAGGCATTACAACCATTGCTTAAAGGATCTACCTTAGGAGCGACCATTGCATCCTTTTCTACTCCTGGTATGTGCTTTTGGCTTCTTGATTCAAGAGCTTCATTTCATGTGACCCCACACAAGTCTATTTTATCCGAGTGTCAATTTAACTCAAATGCATCATTTGTTTCCACTGCTAATGAAACTTCCTTGGAAATAGAGGGTGTTAGAATTTTTAAAAATGATTTGACAAAACATATGTTTTATATTCCAAAAGTAAGACTTATACCAAAACTTCATCTAAATTTACTTTCCATTTTTCAAATCTTGGACCATAGATATGATGTTATTTTCTCATCAAATAAATGTTGGGTGCAGTATCGCCAGTCCGGGAAATTGATTGGAAAAGGTTCTAGGCAAGGCGATCTTTATTATATGATATTTTTTTTGTATTTCAAAAGAATCATTTTGTAATATTGTCCAAACAAAAGATATAAAAATTTGGCATCATAGACTTGGGCATCTAAATATAAGAAAATTGAATTTTATACCTATTACCAAGGATCTTTGCAAAGATAATTTTGAATATAAAGAATGTTTACTTGGAAAAATGGCATCCTTGCCTTATGAACAAAAAACTTTTTTCTCTTCAATGCCTTTAGTTGGTTCATTTGGATGTGTGGGGGTCATGCTCCGGTGATTTCTAAAGGAGGATTATCCTACTATGTTGTTTTTGTTGATGATTTATTGTTGGGTTTATTTTCTTAAATTTAAGTCTGATGTATTTTCAACCTTTAAAACTTTCCATAACATGATTAAAAATCAATTTGAAAATAAGATCAAAATCCTTAGAAATGACTCTGGGAGAGAATATTTGTTAAATGATTTTAAATAATTTTTAGAAAATGAAGGAATTTTGCATCAGAGATTGTGTCCTATAACTCCACAACAAAACGAGATTTCAGAAAGAAAACATAAACATATTATGAAAACTACAAGGACACTACTTATTGCTAAGAATGTTCCTAAAAATCTTTGGGTTGAAGCTGCCTTAACCTCAGTACCTCGTAAATAGGATGCTGTAAAAAACTTTGTCCAATGAAATTCCTTTTGAAAAATTATTCAAATACCAACTTGACTATCAAAGATTGAGAATTTTTGGCTGCAAATGTTATGTCTTAAATGATAAAGGAGATAAACTATCTTCTAAGGCCATCCCCTATGCGTTCATTGGTTATTCTGAAACACAAAAGGGGTTTAAATGTTATGATATCAAAAATGATAAACTCCTTGTCTTAAGAAATGTTGACTTTATTAAGACTGACTGGATCATTGTATCTTTATACCCATTATGGGTTTGGGTCTGAACCCGAAATCCATGTATTTATCCTATTGTTTGTATTGGGTCTGGATCTAATGTAACATAATGTAATATCCAGACCCAATCTAATTTCAATATAAATATAACATATAGGGCACGATCCTGTTGTTGAGGATCGTACCACTTGTTGCTGCAGCCTCCCTCTCTCTCACGAGCGTCTTCTCCCTCCTTAGCACCAACCTAACGACGGTGGGCACATCCTTACATGGTATCAGAGCGGGATCACATCTGACTTCAATTTAAGGGCGTGAATCCGATTCCAGAAAGCAACTCGAGAGATTCATCTTCTATTCCAGGTTAGTAAAACCCCAAATTTGTTCTTTCATCGATTCTTTATTCAATCCTTGGGTTTTCAGATCTGTTTTCGTTCCAGATCTGATTTCGCCCCAGATCTGATTTCGTTCCAGATCTAATTTCGTTCCAAATCTGAGTTCGTCTCTTCCTATTGCAAAAAAAAAAAAAAATCTTTTTTATCGATTCTTATATCTGATTTTTCAGATCTGCTTCTCTTCTCATCAATTATTTATTTCCATTCAATCTTTGGGTTTTCAGACCTGATTTCGTTCCAGATCTGAGTTCGTTTCTTCCCATTGCAATTTTTTTTTACCCACCTTCATCGTTGATTCCGGATCTGATTGGTGCATTATACATATTCGTGACTTGCCTCATCTACCACGCATTAACATCAGTTCTGACTCTTCACGTCAGAACTCTCATCTTACATAATTTATTGGGTTTCAAACTTGTATACCCATTTTCATCAGACCTGACGTTACATTTTTGGAGTCTGCGATAGATCTGTGGAGATTCTGACCAGTACCAATCGGGCAGTCCACTAAAGGTATTCGAGAAGCAGTGACCCGTATCTAAAAAAAAAGGTCGTGAACATCGATTGTTTTTTTAACTTGTGGGACTGTCTTGTTGATATATTTCCCGTTCTCCTCTTCAATTCCATTTATTCTTATTCCTTTCATGGATTCTCCTTCTCTTCCATCTAGCTTCCTTGGTCAACTTATTTCTGAGAAACTCACCCACTCGAATTACTTAACTTGGAAGAGGCAAATATTGCCTTTTATTAGGAGTTTGGATCTCTCTGGATATCTTGATGGATCTGTCCCTACACCACCAGAGTTTGTTTTGCAAGAGGAGAGAGATGATAAAGGGGAGGTTTCCAACAAATTGGTTCGTAATCCAGAATTCACAGCATGGAGGAGAAAGGATCAGGCGATTGTGGCATATATTACTTCTACTCTTTCCTAAGGGGTATTAGTGGGCATTCCCAACGAATGCTCCGCTATGGAGCTATGTCAGAGGTTGGCGCAAACCTATTCACAGATTTCAGAGGCCAAAATCCTACATTTGAAGAAAGAATTTCAGCTCTTAAAGAAGGAAAACTTGTCAGTCACAGAGTACATGACCAAAGTCAAGACCATCACTGATCAACTCGCCATGGTGGACTGTGAAATTCTTGACAAAGAAAAAGTTCAACATGCACTAAATGGTCTTAAATCTGATTATCACATGCTGGTCACATCCCTCCTATGCCTTCCTTCTTTACCAAGTTTTGAGGATCTTCGCGCGAAGCTATTACAGTATGAAGTTACTATTCGAGGAGAAGAGATGCACTCTAGCCACCATGATGTATTGGTTACAGGGATGATGTCAGGACCTGGACGTGGACAGGGAAGTAATAGTCAAGGAGGACGAGGATTGTTGCCCACGCCCAACGTGTCACCTAATTCTTTCCCAGGGAATCAGAGCTCTAGAAACATACCGACATGTTTTCAATGTAACAAAAGGGGGCACATCAAAGCTAATTGTTGGTTCAATCCACAGAACAAGGGAAAATTCAATGGTGCAGGATCCTCTCACAGAGGAAGAATAGGAGAAGACTCGAAGGATGATGAAAAAGGATAATGTGAAGAATCTTCTGATATCTGCTCTTTCAAGTTTAAGCTTCAAGCAGAATGAGCAAGGAACCTGGTATATTGATTCTGGGGCTGCAACACATGTGATAGGTGATGTCGGTAAGATTTTAAAACCTGTTCCTTATCGCGAAAAATTTCATATTAAAACTGGAGATGTTACTCTTCACTCTATATCTCATACTGAAAATGTTAACCTTTCCTTCCCTAATTCTTCTCTAAATTTGTCCAATGTCTATCATTCTCCAAGTATTGTCAAGAATATTGTCTCTGTCTGTAAACTTGTTGATGATACTAATTCTTCCGTTGAATTCACTCCTTCTGTATGTGTCAAGGATCTTTTCACGAAGAAGACGCTTATTGAAGGAGAATGACAAGGAAACATGTATATCCTTAAGGAACTTTCTTCTTCTTCTATTCGCGGTGCTTCATTAAATTCATCCGTCATTCAACCAGTGTCGTCCAAAGATTGTTTTAGTTTATCTTAGTGTAATAAGTCAGAGATTTGGCATCGTCGTTTGAGTCATTGTAATGGTTCCTTCATTAAGAAACTTATGTCGAGTGGACTTGTTCCAGAGTCTAATACTTCATTTTGTTCCAGTTGTCAAATATGCAAGTCATGTTCTTCCTTTTAATTCAATAAATCAAAGAGCTTCAGTACCTTTTGAAATTGTGTATTCTGATGTTTGGGGTCCTGCCCCCACAATCTTCTTTATCCGGTAGTCGCTATTACGTAACCTTTATTGATAGCTACTCCAAATATACTTGGATTTATTTTATGAAACATAAATCTGAAGTGTTCAAACTCTTTCGTTCATTTTTCGCTTCAGTCTGTAATTAATTCTCGTCTAAAATTCAGCATTTCCAATATGATGGAGGAGGTGAGTATCTATCAAAGGAATTTACTGAATTTCTTCACGATAATGAAATAAGTCATCGTATATCTTGCCCATATATACCACAATAAAATGGTGTGGCGGAAAGAAAACATTGGCACATTGTAGAAAGTGCTGTGAGTATGTTGCATGACACTCACATTCCCATGAGTTTGTGGACTGGGGCCTTCCACTGTGTATATCATAAATCGTCTACCCATGACATTGCTAAAGAACCAATCCCCTTATTTTGCTCTTTTCAGGATTCAACCCGATTATAATGAATTGCGAGTGTTTGACTGTATATGTTACGTTCATATTGATAGCTCTCAACGAAATAAGTTTCAGGACAAGGCATGTGTGTGAAAGTTTGTGGGATATGCTAACCAATACAAAGGGTATCGATGCTATGATCCCATCACTCATCGCATCAGAGTCTCACGAAATGTTGTGTTTGATGAAACCATTGTTCAACACTCATGAAGTGTAGATGGACACAACGAGGCTGTTGAGTGATATCAGCCGTGGCTTGCCACTGAGTTGCTTAACCAGATAGAGACATATGATGCTTCCTCGTGTCACACGTCACCTGTTGAACCGAGTGAGACCGACATTGAACCTCAGATGGAAGAATTGAGAAATGCGCAGGTTCCTAGCATATCTACTTCAGATGCCGCAAAATTTTAAGGAATCGTCTATGTACGACGAAACAAGAATAATGATCAGCCAATTGATGTGCAACCTAGACGAACTGGAAGAATTCGCCATCCTATTGAGAGATGGGTCAGTTATAACAACTTCTCTACATATCTGCAATTATTTGTTTCTCAGATTGAAAAGCAAGATGAACCCGTCAGCTTCTCGGATGCATACATGTGAACCAAGTGGATTGAGGCCATGAATGAGGAGATGGAAGCCTTGCATGAATGTGGAACTTGGGAGATTGTTCCTAGACCAACAACAACAACTACACCTTCATTCCAAAACAATTGGGGTCGGTGATATGAACCAAAAAAGAAAATCATTCTGGGTCCTCCACATGAATCCTTCTCCTCTAATCATTTCTATCCAATGCCATGTCCTCGGTGAGGTTCTCAGACAAAAATGTTGTAAGTTCTAAATGGGTCTATAAGATCAAGTACAAACCTGATGGATCCATTGAACACTACAAGGCGAGACTTGTAGCCAAAGACTTTACTCAAGAATACAGGCAAGACTATGATGAGACCTTTAGCCCTGTGATCAAGATGAGAACAATTCGATTAATTTTATCTTTGTCGGTTCATTATGGTTGGACTCTCGGTCAGCTCGATGTCAAAAATGCATTTTTGCATGGTAGTCTGAAAAAAGAAGTGTATATGGAGCAACCCCCTGGTTATGCAAAATGCAGCCCCAACACTCATGTTTGTTAATTACGAAGAGCCATCTATGGACTAAAGCAGGCCTCTCGTTCTTGGTTTGATAGCTTCTCTGTCGAAGTTCAACGACATAGATTCATTCGATCTTACCTCGATCATTCCTTATTCATTTTTCGAGATCATTAGGTCAATACTTTACTCCTCATATATGTAGATATTATTATCACCGGGAATTTTGATGAACATATAGAAGCTACAAAGGCTCTCTTGAGTCGAAAGTTTAAGATGAAAGATTTGGGGGATCTGCGTTATTTCTTGGGAGTTGAAGTAGACTGGCGGGATAGATATCTTTCGCTAACTCAACACAAATATACCTTGGATTTACTGGATAAGGCAGGTATGAAGGATTGTAAACCTCTGTCCACTCCTAGTGTATTAAATCATAAGCTCAGTGCTCTAGATGGGGAGGCATATGGAGATCCCAGACAATATCGCAACCTCATGGGTATGCTTCAATATCTCACTTTCACTAGACCAGATATTGTGTATGCAGTGAATCAAGTCTCGCAATTCATGCATGATCCACGCACAGAACATATGAATGCTGTCAAGAGAATTCTTCGGTACTTAAAGGGAACACTTGGGGATAGCTTAGTTTATCATCAATCTAAGACTAAAGAAGAGCAACATAGACTAATTGTGTATGCAGATACTGATTGGGTTGGAGATCCAAATGCCAGAAGGTCAGTGTCCGGCTATTGTGTTTTTATTGATGAAAACTTAATAGCATGGAGTAGCAGAAAACAATGTGCAGTTGCACGATCCAGTACAGAGGCTGAGTATAGGTCTATGGCAACAACTACAACATATGTTACATGGCTAAGACATCTTTTGCTAGAATTAGGAGAAACCATTCTACCCAATACTCTTTTGTGTGATAATCAGAGTGCCATCTAGATTTCCTTCAATCCCATTCATCACAGCCGTACAAAGCATATGGCGATTGATCAACATTTTATTTGGCAAAAAGTAGAAGACAAGGAAGTTGAACCTGCTTATATTCGGTGACTGATCAGGTGGCAGATTTGTTCACTAAAGGTCTTACCAGCATACAATTTTGGTTCTTGAAGAGCAAGTTGTCCATGGTGCATGACCATGCACAACTTGAGGGAGGATATTAAGATTGACTGGATTGTTGTATCTTTGTACCCATTATGGGTTTGGGTCTGGACCCGAAATCCATGTATTTATCCTATTGTTTGTATTGGGTCTGGATCTAATGTAACATAATGTAATATCCAGACCCAATCTAATTTCAATATAAATATAATATATAGGGCACGATCCTGTTGTTGAGGATCGTACCACTTGTTGCTGCAACCTCCCTCTCTCTCACATGCGTCTTCTCCCTCCTTAGCACCAACCTAACGACGGTGGTCACATCCTTACAAATTTTGTTGAAAATGAAAGTCTATTTGAAGGAAATATGTCTCAAGACATAAATTCTGACTACTCATTTAAACTATTGTCTAACGATGAAGACACTTATAACTATTCATTCATATTTTGAACCATCCTGTTATGATGAAGCAAAAAATTTACCCGAATGGATAAAAGCTATACATATAGAATTAGACGCTCTTGAAGGAGCCAACACTTGGGGAATTCTAAATCTACCCATCGGAAAGAAAACCATAGGCTGCTGTAGATGGGTTTTCAAAGTCAAGACAAAAAGCGATGAATCTTTGGAAAAACACAAAGCCAGGTTAGTTGCCAAAGATTATTCTCAAGAATACGGAGTAGATTACGAAGAAACATTTTCCCCTGTTGTCAGGATGACCACTGTTCGAATTCTTATAGCTATTGCAGTTATTAAAAATTGAAATATATTTCAAATGGATGTTAAAAATGCCTTTTTAAATGAGAATCTCAATGAGGAAGTATACAAGGATGTTCCACCTGGATTAATAGTTCCTTCAGGTAAAGTGCTTAAATTAAAAAAGGCACTATATGGTTTCAAACAAGCACCTAAAGCTTGGTTTGACACATTCAACAATGTTATTACAAGATATGATTTTAAACCATGTTATACTGACACAACTTTATTTATTAAGAATTCTTCTGTAGGTATTATAATTTTACTTTTATATGTTGATAACATGTTGATTACAGGAAGTGACAAAGAAGGAATCAAGAAAGTAAAACAATTTTTAAAAAATTCTTTTGAAATAATTGATCTTGGGTTCCTAACATACTTTCTTGGTATAGAAGTATCATAGTATTGATTGTCACAAATAAAATTTGCTTTAGATATCATTGACCGGTCAGGATTATCAGATGACAAAGTTGTTGACACTCCAAAGATTGTCGGAATGAAAATGCGAGCTGATGATGGAGTTCCTTTTACACTCCAACTCCATTCAAATAGCTCGTGGGATCTGTCATGTATTTAAGTATTACAAGACCAGACATAACTCATGCTCTACGTATAGTCTGTCAATTTCAACATGCTCCAACATCAGCTCATATGGGTGCAGTCATGAGAATTATCAAATACATCTGAGGCACAATAAATAAGAGAGTTTTTCTATCTTCTTCCTCATTAGATCTTATTGCATACTAAGATGCTAATTGGGGAGGGGATCCAAATAATAGCCGCTCAACAACTGGTTTTTGTATATTTTTAGGTGAATCCTTGATTTCATGGAAGTGTAAGAAACAACAAAGGATGTCACTATCATCTACGAAAGCTGAATATAGAGCAATGCCGACTACTACCATGGAAATCATGTGACTCAAACAACTAATTTTAAATATGAGAATTCATCTTTAGAATCCTACATGATTATGCTGTGACAAGAGCTCTATATACATTGCTCAAAATCATACATTTCATGAATGGACTAAGCATATAAAGATGGACTGCTGCTTCGTTCGTGAAGAATACTTAAAAATGACCATTGATCTTTCCTATGTGACATCAGAATATCAACTTGCTGATTTCTTCATCAAGGCACTGAGCTCACCAAGATTCAACTTTTTACTTGACAAACTTTCGGTGATTACACCATAAGTTTGAGGGAGACTGTTAGAAAATCATATATATACGTATATACTTGAATATATATATTTAAAGTATATACGTATGAGATATAATTTTGTAATATGTATTTTTATTTTTTACTATTATTTTTTGTCTTTTTCTTTTGCGTCATTGGGTCAATAGTCAAACTTTGACTAATTGACCAGCCGTTGGGCTGTTCCCAACGGCTCTAATTAGAGCCGTTGGGAAGTAGCCCAACGGCTATTGCTCTCTCTTGTAAACTATAATTAAGGAGCTATTTCCCCCATTGTATCTTATCTTTTTAGTGAGGTTTCTCTCTCAATAATATTTGATATTCTTGTGCCTTAGTGCACTTTTTGATATTTGTGCCTTACAGCATTTTGTGTTATTTTCGCCTTAGCGCATTTGATGAATGAATGTTCTTGTCAAGTTTTTTGTAAACTTGATTATTTGTGAGGTTCTTCACATATAGTCATTGACAAAATTGACCATAATAGAATAATATCAAGAGAGATGCAAACAATGATAAAGTTATTTTATGAAAAATCATGCATATATATGTATATATATCTATCACAAAAAACATATTAATGTATAACAATCATAGATTTTTTCATCATTATTAATACTATGAAGAAATAACTCAATAACAAATCATCTTTATATAACGAAAGATTTAAATAAGCATGAATCTATTTGAAACAATATTTAAACCAACAACTAATGCGTATATGAATGAACCATGCAATAATTTAGAACCAATGAAGAAGTCACATATGGACCAATAACAATAAACAATCTTTCAAGAATATATGCTTGGAAATAAACGGAAAAAAAGGATCCCAATGAGGATCCACACAAATACAATAGGAGTGCCTAAGCTTCAGTTTTACCAAAAAGTAATACAAAGTGCGATGAATCTCAAAAGCAATCAAATGCACACAATAGCTATTATGGGCATACATAAGAGATTTCACTAATGAAATTCTTAGAAAAACAAGTAATGAAATATGCGGAATTACAAAAACAAAGTGCAAAAGTACATACAAGTCCAAGAGTGGACAATACGAAGGCATAAATAAGCCCGAAAGTGCAAAAGCACAGGTCCATTATGGGACAACACAATGAGCCAACAAAGGGCTACACAAACATGTAAAAAATATATTCTTTAATGAATATATGCTTGAAAAGCATAACTTATACAAATTATTCAAGACAATCAATTATGAAATAACTCATGCGACTAAAGCATGATGCGAAATGTATGAAAATATTTCAACAATCATTTCTCGTAAAAGAGCAAATGAATTTAGGAAAAAATATGAAGAGATTAAAAAAAACTCATACATTATAATGAATGAATTTGCAAATTAAAGCACTAGTTTGATCACCACAACCTATTACCTCCTTGGCCTCCAAACTTCAAACATCAAGTGTATCCGCGACTAGAACAAGAGCATAATCATCATGCTACTAAAGGGCCAAAGACAAACACGAAGGTGTATATCATCTCGTCTACATATAATGACACTTAAAAATAAATGTATCAACAACTAGAACAAGAGCATAATGCCAACGAAGGGCTAAAAGCACACATGAATGCGCATAAACATCTCTTGTCTATATATAATGACCCAAAAAAATCAAGTGTGTAAGCGATTAGATCAAGAGCATAATGGCAACAATAGGCTAAAATCACACATGAAGGTGTGAATAAACATCTCTTGTCTACATATAATGACACTAAAAAATCAAGTGTATCAGCGACTGGATCAAGAGTATAATGCCAATAATGGGCTAAAATTACACGAAGGTGTGAATACACATTTCTTGTTTACATATAATGATACTTAGATAAGACGCATAATAGGAGAAACACAAAAGGTAAGAGAGCTTGTAATGAAAACCAAGGTTGCCAAACTAGGAAGCGGAAGCAGGAAACGATACGGGAAGCGGAAGCAAGAAGCGAAGCATTTTAAAATTTATAGGAAGCGGGAAGCGAACTATCAATTTAAAAGCAAAATATTAAAAAAAATGAAGCAATATGATAATTGAATATGAATCGAACAAGAAACAAATAAAAACTAAAATAAAATTGATCATTCTTATATTTCATGATTTTTCAGTAAAAGAGTTGAATTTTTGTTAAAATCTAACAAAGATGGTTACTAATTTAAAGAAAGTACATGAAAAATGAGTAAAAGCATGAGAAAAAATACATGAAAAACATGAAAAGAAACGTGAGAAAAGCATATAGGAAGCATGAACCATGTGTGTGAGAAGCATAGAAGAAGCATGGGGGAATCAAGATTCCCATGAAGTTTCAGAAGCGAGGAGTATCGCGCTTCCGAAGCGAGTTTCCGGGAAGCGAGCTTCCCACCTACCTAAGAAGCTTCCGGTAACTCTGATGAAAACACACTAATGTTATCAATAAAAATATTAATTTTAACCATCTTTCGAAACACCATGGTTTCAAAAATAGATAGCCATCACAGATAAACATAGTTATAATCATCTATAATAACAAGTCATACAACAAATGAGTGATACAACACACTCAGATCTAGAGATCAAAAACTGTCAGTTAGAGCCAAACCATAAGTTGACAATCTAAACTGACATAAAACGAGGTGCACACAATTCACCCCAACATCTCTGAATAAAAAATAACAAGGCCAAGAGAAATGATGCATCATATAAAATTCTGTGATGGACACAACAAATGCCCTATGAAGGCAATAAATACTCAGGAAAATCATTTTCCAAATAGGTGAGTTCATAAAAAGAACCTATTTGAAAAAACAAAGTTTCAAATAAAAAATCCAATAAAGAAGATGAAATCTTAGAATGAATGTAGTGCAATCGTATGCCCAACAATATGTCCCATGACAAATTTTACAATTTTTAATAAGTAAACAAGAATCATGCTTAATATAAGCAAAACAACAACAACAACAACAACAACAACTACGCCTTCATCCCAAAACAATTGGGGTCAGCGATATGAACCAAAAAAGAAATTCATTTTGGGTCTTCCACATGAATCCTTTTCCTCCAATCATTTCTATCCAATGCCATGTCCTCGGTGAGGTTCAAAGCATTCATATCCTTTCCTATCATCTCCATCCAAGTCTTCCTAGGCCTACCCCGACCTCTTTTAACTAATATATTTTCCCATTTCTCCAACCTTCTAACTGGAGCATCATTAGGCCTTCGCCGAATATGTCCAAACCACCGTAAACGATTCTCTCGCATCTTATTTTCAATGGGTGCAACACCTACCTTCTTACGTATCTCCTCGTTCCGAATCTTATCTTTTATTGTATTTCACACATCCATCTAAGCATCCGCATCTCAGCTACACTCATTTTTTGAATATGATGTCTCTTGGCAGCCCAACATTCCGTACCATATAGTAAAGTGGGTCTAATATTCGTCCTATAAAACTTTCCCTTCAACCGCAATGACATTCTACGATCGCACAACACACCAGTTGCACTTTTTCATTTCATCCACTTAACCTTTATCCTATGATTTACATCTCCATTAATTTCTCCATACTTTTGAATGATGGATCCCAAATATTTGAAATAATCATTCACCGGTATTTCTTGCAATTCTTCAAAAATGAATTCATAAATCCATCAATCAAGGAATAAGTGCACCAAGGCACATCACATACAAAGAATCCAATAACTCTTAAAGAGAAGAGAAAAACAATATATATGATCTAAAAAGAAGCCTTTTAGATTTAAATAATAAGTTTACTATGAGACAACAATAGCATGTAACATTAATAGTAATTCTCGAAGAACTATTTATAAACCGAAAAGCATATATAATTATCGCTAATCATGAACACTCAAAGCAATAAGATAATCTAATAACTTATAGTTACATAGGCTATACAAAAGCTGTGAATTTTAATACTACATTACTAAATATCACTCACAATGCATCAAATATAAACCTTCTAAGGGGAAAAATACAATCCACAAGGAGAAAACAAGTTAATATTATGACATACAAAATGCATTCAAGTATATGTGAACAAAACATTCAATGCAAGAGTCATTTGTAATATGAATGACAAAGAGAAATGAACACAAGTCATATATAAAAACATCCAAGATCATTCTCAAGCATAATCAATCAATGATGTTTTTAAAGAATTAATTTAGCACAATGAGAGCAATATCTTAAAGTCAATCATTGAAGTCACATAAAAATATGAGACATGAGCATGTCAATATGAGAGCGTAGAAGATATCCATGGTATTACCAAAGAATTAAAATTATGATGACTCAAGATATACAATAATCTAAATTTCTCAAGGAACACATTTTTAACATAAAATTTACATAATATACCTCATAATCATGCTTTGACACATGCTTAAGGGCACCAATGATCATTACGATAAACCAAAATATATACAACAAAAAATTAGTATTTTGTAAACAACATGAAAAACATATAAGCATAGTATTTAAGATTTTAAAGAAAACCACATACTTGAAATGAAATGGGGATCTTCGAAACACGAGCTTAGATTAACAAGAGCAATTGTCAAGAATGACACTAAAGCATAACCCTTAAAAAGGGTATAACTGGAAACAAAAAAAAAATAAAAATGTAGTCTTTATTGATATGAAAAACCAATTGCTTAAGAAGCATTGGGGTTAAATACAAGAGGGGCTGCACCCCTTTATATACACAGCTGAAAGAGGACTCAATAGAGCTGTTGGGCACAATCCAACAGCTCTATTTAGAGCTGTTGGAATGTGTCAGTCCAACAGCTCTATTGCTAGTCAAGTCTGGACAGGACTTGACTAGCAACAGTCATTCTAGTTCAAACTGAACTAGATGACATAAAGACAAAAAATAAAAATAAAGGAAAAAAATTACAGAAAAGAAAGAAATGAAAAATGTATTTATATATATATAATAATATAATATTATTATATATACATATATGTACAGTTTTACATTTTAACACTCCCCCTCAAACTTACGGTACAATGAGCGAAAGTTTGTCTAAGAGAAAGTGAAATCGGGGAGCAGCGAGAGGCTTTGTAAAGAAGTCTGCTAACTGATATTCTGAAGTGACATATGGCAGATCAATTATCCCGTGTAGATATTCCTCTCTGACGTAGTGACAATCCATTTCGATGTGTTTGGTGCGTTCGTGGAATGTTCTGTTACTGGCAATGTAGATCGCACTTTTGTTGTCACAACACATTTGTGAAGCCTTTGTTGCTTCAACTCCCATGTCAGCAAGCAGTCGTCGGAGCCAAACTACTTCCATGGTCGTGGTTGCCATGACTCTGTATTCAGCTTCGGTGGATGAGAGAGATACCTTCTGCTGCTTTTTACACCTCCACGAGATCAATGATTCCCCTAAAAAGACACAAAAGCCAGTGGTTGAGTGTCTGTTATTGGGATCACCTCCCCAATCAGCATCAGTATATGCAATTAAATCAAGAGAAGAGGAGGAAGATAAAAAAAGTCCTCGTGAAAGAGAGGACTTGATGTATCTGATAATACGCATGACTGCTCCCATATGAACAGAAGTAGGAGCATGTTGAAATTGACTTGCTGTATGAACAACATGTGCTATATCTGGTCTGGTAATGGATAGATAGGAAAGTGCCCCGACAAGCTGTCTGTAAGGAGTAGGGTCTGCAAGAAGTTCTCCATCATCAATCTTCATTTTAACATTAACAACTTCTGGAGTGTCGACTTTCTTATCATCAGTAATACCAGACCTGAAAACAATATCAAAAACAAATTTAGTCTGAGATAATAAATATCCTCTAGGAGAATAAGCAACTTCAATGCCTAAAAAATATCTCAACAAGCCCAAATCAGTCATTTCAAAATGAGATTTAAGAAGTGTTTTGATTGTTTCAACTCCTTGTTTATCGCTTCCGGTGATGATCATATCATCCACATAGAGAAGAAGCACAATGATCCCTGCATCAGAATTCTTAATAAACAAAGCAGTGTCAGTTAAACAGAATTGAAAACCAATATCAATCATAACACGACTAAACCTATCATACCAAGCTTTTGGTGCTTGTTTAAGTCCATAAAGAGCTTTTTCTAAGCGAAGGACTTTATCCTTAGGAATACTTAGACCAGGAGGGGGTTCCATATATACTTCTTCAACTAGCTTTCCATTTAAAAAAGTATTTTTGACATCCATTTGAAAAATAGACCATTTTTTGATAGAAGCTAAGGCAATTAAGGTTCGGACAGTAGTCATACGAGCCACCGGAGCAAAGGTTTCTTCATAATCAATCCCATATTCTTGGGCATAACCTTTGGCTACTAAACGGGCTTTATATCTTTCAAGAGTACCATCACTCTTGGTTTTAATTTTATAAACCCATCGACATCCTATAGTTTTCTTCCCTGGAGGAAGATCTTGAATATTCCATGTAGAAGCCTTTTCAAGTGCATCTAATTCAGCTTTCATGGCTTCTATCCATTTGATATCATTTTTTGCTTGAAAATATGTGGATGGTTCTTCATATGAGTGAATTAATGCAATAACTACCCTATATGTGGGTGAGAAAGACTCGTATGATACAAACTTTCCTGGAGGCCTCGAGATTCGGGTTGATTGTCTAGTTGGAATGTTAGAATATTTCTCAAGTACACATGGAGGATTAGACTCTTGTCGCCTGGAATATTGAATACTAGTATCTCTATGAACTTCTTCATTTTCAACATTAAGATCAATAATTCTTTGATCATCATCAAAGTTACAGTCAAGGTCATATTCATCAGATGTTGATGTTAGATCTAGCAAAAAGGAGTACTCAGTGACGTCTTTTAATTTTCTAAAATCAAAGAAGCTCTCCTTTTCAAGAAAGGAAACATTTCTAGACACATATAGTTTATTATTTTTGAAGTCAAAACATCTATAACCTTTCTGGTTTTCAGCATATCCTAAAAAGGCACAGGGAATCGCACGAGGGAAAAGTTTATCATTTTTGTCAGTAAATATGAAACATTTGCACCCAAATATTCTTAGTCTAGAGTAGTCTGGAGAAATGTTCATAAGTTTTTCAATGGGAGTGATATTTTGTAACGAAGAAGATGGCATCCTATTAATGAGATAGGTGGCAGTTAAGGCAGCTTTTGCCCAAAAGTCTTTCGGGACTTGATTTGCTATTAATAAAGTCCTAGTGGTTTCTATAATATGGCGATGTTTTCGTTCTGCCAGTCCATTTTGTTGAGGTGTATAAGGACAAGATCTTTGATGTGTGATGCCATGCAATTTAAGATAATTTTGAAAATCTGTGGATAAAAACTCTCCCCCTGAATCTGTGCGAAAAATAGTAATATCATTTTGAAACTTGTTTTTAACCATATTATGAAAAGTTTGAAAGTATGAAAATACTTCAGACTTATGTTTGAGAAAGTACATCCACGTATGTCGGGAGAAATCATCGACAAAAATAACATAGTAAACAAATCCTCCTTTAGAAATTACTAGTGCAGGACCCCAAACATCCGAGTGTATTAATTCAAGTGGTCTTGAAGAGAAAAAGGTTCTGTTCTGAAATGGTAATCTTTTCATTTTGCCGAGAATACAATCTTTACAATCAAATGATTCAGAGTTACAAAATTTCCCTAGATTTGGAAAATGTTGGATTTTGGCTATATGTGGGTGACCAAGTCTCTTATGCCACAGTTCCAACTCTATTTTTTGAATATTATAACAAAAAGCTTTCTTCGGCATTTTAAAAAAATCCATGTAATAGAGTCCTTCTCTATGGCCTTCCCCAATCAGCTTGCCTGACTGGCGATCCTGTACCCAACAACCATGAGAAGAAAAAGAAATATTACACCCATAATCAGAAATTTGAGATACAGATAAAAGATTTAAATTTAATTTGGGAACATGTCTAATTTCTGGAATAATTTTTTTTTTGTTTTATAAATTTTTTCAAAATTTCCTATTCCTTCTATTTCAAGAGAAGTCCCATCAGCAGTAAAGACCTTTGACACACTTGTTTTATTTTTAACACATTTGGATAGACTTTGATTATTTGGGGTCATATGAAAAGATGCACCAGAGTCAAGAAGCCAAGAAATTTTACCTAGATCAGAAAAAGATGAGGCTGCTGCGCCGGTTGAAGCTTCAGATGAGGAAGAGGCACCGTTGATGAGAGGCTGAAGAATCTCCATTAGTTGGGCCAGGGAAACTGGTGCATCCTGATCTTTAGGCTCCGATCCAGCAATTGCAGCTCTTTTTTTTCTCAGCTCCTTAAGTTTGGGACATTGTGGCCTGTAGTGTCCCGGTTCATGACAGTGATGACAAATAACTTTCTTCTTATCATAGTCACCATTTTGTCGGTTAAAGTGAGGAGGCCTATATGATCGAACATGATTCCCTGGTCTAGACACGGCTAAAACAGAATCATTTTCAATTTTTAAAGAACCTTTCCGGCGACGATTTTCTTCCATTGTTAACTCTTCAATAGTTTCAACAATAGAAAGAATTTTTCCCTGGTGAAGTAGGGCCGATTTAGTGGTTTCAAATTCCGGCCTTAATCCAGTGATAAACTGGTAAAAATGTTCAGCATCGAGTTGTTTCTGACGAAGCTCGATGTCTTCGGCACAATGCAACTTTGGTTCTAAAAGGGAAAGTTCTTCCCAAAGTTCGGACAACTCATTGTAATATTCACGAATAGTTTTGTCTCCTTGTGTCATCATTCGAACTTTTTCTTGGAGGTTGCACACGTGTGCAATATCTTTAAAGGAATACATATTCTTAAGGTATTCCCATCAAATTTGGCAAGACTTTAGCATTTTTAATGTCAACGCTATTGATAAGCCATGACATTATCTTCGCATGAGATATTCTCCATTCTTTCCATTTCTTCTCGTATGAGGCAATAGCCTTGATTTTCTCTTCTTCCGATAGAGGGACCTCTTTATCTCCCTCCTTTTTAGTAAGAGATAGCTTAGGTTCCGAATCGGAACCATCCACAATCCCCCATAAGCCTTTTCCCCATATATGGTGCTTCATGATTGAAGCCCATGTTACATAGTTCGTATCGCTTAGTTTCATAGGCATGATGGTGACTTTATCATTGTCATCCATCGATTACAAGGAGAGAAATAATAGGGATAGAAGAGAAACAAGAAGGAAAATGAAAAAGAAAGAAAAGAAAAAAAAACAATACAACAAGATGTGAAATCTTCTCCAATGAAGTGATAAAACACTTCTCTTCAAGTGGCGAACACTTTTGCAAACGGGCATGGAAACCGAGGCAGCTTTTCCTCAAGATTTAGTACTTCCGCGGCTCTGATACCATGAAATGAAATGGGGATCTTCGAAACACGAGCTTAGATTAACAAGAGCAAGTGTCAAGAATGACACTAAAGCATAACCCTTAAAAAGGGTATAACTGGAAACAAAATAAAAATAAAAATGTAGTCTTTATTGATATGAAAAACCAATTGCTTAAGAAGCATTGGGGTTAAATACAAGAGGGGCTGCACCCCTTTATATACACAGCTGAAAGAGGACTCAATAGAGCTGTTGGGCACAGTCCAACAGCTCTATTTAGAGCTGTTGGAATGTGTCAGTCCAACAGCTCTATTGCTAGTCAAGTCTGGACAGGACTTGACTAGCAACAGTCATTCTAGTTCAAACTGAACTAGATGACATAAAGACAAAAAATAAAAATAAAGGAAAAAAATTACAGAAAAGAAAGAAATGAAAAATGTATTTATATATATAATAATATAATATTATTATATATACATATATGTACAGTTTTACATTTTAACAATACTCTTGTAAAATATAATTTTCATGACAACATTTTTCCAAAAATATACATATTCATAACATGCATACACAAAAACATATATCAAAAGTTAATAATTTTTCATAAGTTCTAATTTTAATTAACTTGAAAACATATTCATTTTTAACATATTAATAAATATCTACTATATTTCAAACACATTTTTTTAATACAACAACAACAACAACAACAACTACGCCTTCATCCCAAAACAATTGGGGTCAACGATATGAACCAAAAAAGAAATTCATTTTGGGTCTTCCACATGAATCCTTTTCCTCCAGTCATTTCTATCCAACGCCATGTCCTCGGTGAGGTTCAAAGCATTCATATCCTTTCCTATCATCTCCATCCAAGTCTTCCTAGGCCTACCCCGACCTCTTTTAACTAATATATTTTCCCATTTCTCCAACCTTCTAACTGGAGCATCATTAGGCCTTCGCCGAATATGTCCAAACCACCGTAAACGATTCTCTCGCATCTTATTTTCAATGGGTGCAACACCTACCTTCTTACGTATCTCTTCGTTCCGAATCTTATCTTTTATTGTATTTCCACACATCCATCTAAGCATCCGCATCTCAGCTACACTCATTTTTTGAATATGATGTCTCTTGGCAGCCCAACATTCCGTACCATATAGTAAAGCGGGTCTAATAGTCGTCCTATAAAACTTTCCCTTCAACCGCAATGGCATTCTACGATCGCACATCACTCCAGTAGCACTTTTCCATTTCATCCACCCAACCTTTATCCTATGATTTACATCTCCATCAATTTCTCCATACTTTTGAATGATGGATCCCAAATATTTGAAATAATCATTCACCGGTATATCTTGCTCACCAAGCTTCACTACACTCCCATCACTACTTCATTGCTTACTAAACCGACATTCCATATATTCAGTCTTACTCTTACTCAACTTAAAACCTCTAGCTTCCAATGTCTGTCTCCATAATTCTAACTTAGCATTAACCCCAGCTCCCTTCAACTTTTTTTTTTAATAAATACTATAAATATTTAAAGTAGAGAATCCAAAGAAAATACATACCAAAATACAAGAGTCTAGAGTCCAAGCTGTTAATCAATTCAAATATTTCTTTTGAAGCACAAACACGAACAAGATATCAAGACCAAGATACCTTGCTCTGATACCATGTCACGAAATGGTGCAGAACCCAAGACATTCCAAATTGTAATACAAATGCCAAATCAAAATACATTTAAATACTGACAGGATACAAACTAATACAAGTTTTGTGAATAAATGATTTTATTCATAATGAACAATAAAATACATAAAAAATAAATGCATAAAAACCTCATTACAAAATGCACTCAAGAACACTAAAAAACATCTAGAACTATCCATCACTCTCTCACCTTACAAAGGCACCCACCCACCCATATTTATAGAGAAAAGTAGAGGAGAGAAGAAGTGAAATGGAGAGGTGAAGTCCTCTCTCATTAAAGAATCAGAGAGAGCTCCCAACATCTAGAACTCTAACCGTTGGGAGCCTAGCCGTTGGGAGCAAGTCAAACTAGCTTTGACTTGACTCCCATATATACTATATATATTTACAATATATAATCTATATTATTATATATTATATATATATATTATTACCTATGTCACAAGGACTTGCCAACTAGGTGCCGCACCCGCACCCGATGCGGTCAACCTGACCCTGAGTGCAGTCAACGCACTCAGGGTCATTTATGTCCAACTTTTGGACTATATATATATAATTTTTTATATTTTTGCTGCACCCTCGCACCCCCGCACCCAAGTTTTTTGAAAGTGCCGCACCCGCACCCATGTGACATAGATTATTACAATATATACATAATATATATTAAACAATATATATACATATACATATGCAGATATATATACTTATATTACATTAATCTTAACAATATGGGACCTTTATATTTATAACCTATGTCACACGAACTCTCCATTTTGTCCTCTGTACCCGTGTCGACACACGTCGACACCTGGACACGCCATTTTACCCTTCGTACATACAAGTTTGTATTCAATTTATAATTTATAATTATATTTTCAGTTTATAACTTTATATTTTTAGTATATAGTATATATTTTAGATATAACATATATATTTAGATTATATTAAGTTTATTTTGAATTTATTTTGTATTTATGTGATATTTAATATATATATAGTCATGTCCCCGTACCCACATTATTTGGAATTGCCATGTCGTACCCGCACCCGCACCCACACCCACACCCACACCCACACCCAGGTGACAGTTTATAACTCTATGAGCCAAGCTTAATCGGGCCTATTGAGCTTATCGGAGATTGATTGCTTGTTCAAGCTTGGCTCGTTTATGTGTATAGAGCTTGAGCCCATGGTCAAGCTTGACTCATTTATTTTCTTGGACGAGTTCGAGGTGAGCTTAAACATGGCGAGCCCGAGCTAGCTCGGCTGGTTGTGCAGCCTTGATACATAGTGAGTAATTTAGTTGGGTTCCCTAGTTGAATCTAAGGTGCAAAAACTTAGAATTTCTTTGTTCCTGAACATATGCTTTTTTGGAAGGGAGTCCAAACCACTGGAGAAACCGAAAGGATTTGGGTAGGAAAAATTGACTAGAAGAGAAAATTGGTTCTTGATTAAACCCAAATCAAACCTCATTTCATCGTGCTAAAGTACTTTATAAGAATAGTTTTCTTTTTTTTCCCCCTCCATGGAGGGTGAAAAAACAACCCCTGTTATTGGATACCTGGTTGTGATGTTCTTACCTTACGATACCTACAATCGTTGTTAAAATATGTGTATATCTCTCTCTCTCTCTATATATATATCTTTTTTCATCCAAATACTCGATAGGGGTATTTTGGTAAATTACTTTGTACTTTTTGATTTTAGGTTTTTCTTTTTCTTTCTTTTTATCTTTTTATTTTTTTCTCTTTTTTCTTTTTTGTTTCATTGTACTTGGACCACTAAGGGGCCCCACCCATCTAGTCGTTGGGGCCCCAACAGTCACATTTATGACCGTTGGGGCTCCTAACGACTAGAAGGGTGCCCCTTTGTGGTCCCTCTCTAATATATTGGCTCCTCTATAAATAGAGGAGCTCTCTCACTTGTAAATATAGCCTTTTTCAGCCCACTTTGTCTCTCTCTTCAATAATATCCTTTTGCCTTTTAGGCACTTCACCCCTTAGTGGGTTATTTATGCACTTTACGTGCTTGTGTTCTTGGCTCTTGGTTTAACTCTTTCAAAGAGATGTTTTGATTATTGGTGCTTCCGTGATTTTCATTACATGGTATCAGAGCCATTGGTTTTTCAATATTCTTGAAAGATCTTTGGGGTTCTTCATTTTCTATCCTTCCCGTCATCAATGGAGCATGAATCAAGAGTTGAGCTCTCCTTCAAAGTCAATGGCGCAAACTATCTTATGTGGGCTTCGACAATGGAAAATCATCTTAGAGGTAAGAAGTTGTGGGGCTTTGTGATGGGCACCACTCTTGAACCCACCTTAAAGCTCATCAAAATTGAAGGAGGTGTTGAGAAAGCTCTAGATGGTGATGACCGCATCAAAGCTATTAATGAGCATCAATCTAAGGTAGAAGATTAGGAAATTAACCATGCCAAAATTTTGGCACGGTTTATGAACAATGTTGATTTTAAAAATTGTGCCAACATTGCTAAATTTAGGAGAGCCAATAAAAGGATGGTTCTTCCTTAAGGGTATGTATATCTAGCTAAACAAATTTTTTTGTCAAGAAAATATTAGATCTACTAGACAAGCGGACATGAGTGTCTGTGATTATTTTAGTGCTTTAACCCCTCTTTGGGATAAACTTGATCTTCTTGAGCCCAAGTGGATAGCTCCGAAAGATATTGAGCTTAGAAGAGAACAAATTGAAAAAGAGCATTTCTTTCAATTTTTTTATAGGCTTAGGCCTGAATTTGAACAAGTTAGGGCATCTCTTCTTCATAGAAGAAAAGCCTTACCTATTGAAGATGCTCTTGCCGAAGTATGCCAAGAAAAAACTCGTCTTAGCATAAGTCTTAAAAATAATGATTTTTTGGCCGTCACTAGGCCGGGAACCAATGTAAAAGCTTATAGGCCACCCATTTTTCAAAAAATAACGGGTATAGAAAGAGAGTGATTTGTCACTATTGTAATGAATCGGGACATATTAAGCCGGTTTGTCCAAAGCTTAAAGGAAAGGTGGCCGCAGTTGGAGAAAACACTCCAAAGAAGGAATAAGAAAATATCAATGGAGGAGATATCAAAGAAACTCTTTGCCAAATTTTCGAAGTCCTCCAACATCTTTTCAAGACTTCTTCAACATCAACTTCTGGAGCCGCCATAGCCTATTCATCATCACCTTCAGGTATGTGGATACTAGACTCCGATGTTTTTTTTCACATGACATCTCACAAAAATTCTCTTGCAAATGTTTTTTCCGACCCTATATCTTCGTATGTTTCAACGGCCGATGAGACTTCTTTAAAAATTGAAAGTATTGAAACACTTGACTTGAAATCTTCTCAAAATTTTTTTGTTCCTAAAGTAAGAGTTGTTCCAAAAGTTAACTTAAACCTTTTTTTGGTCTCCCAAATTATCGATCATGGTTGCCAAGTCTCTTTCTCACCTAAAGATTGCACCGTGCAGGATCTCCAGTTAGGGAAGCTGATTGGGCAAGGCCATAGGAGGGGCGATCTTTATTTTATGATTTTTTTTTGACTCTTTCATCCAAGTCATTTTGTAATTTTGTAAATGTCAAAAGTATTGAGGTTTGGCATAAGAGACTTGGTCATCCAAACTTTTTGAAGATGTCTTTTTTTCCTTTTTTGGACAATACTTGTAAAGACAAACACATTACTTGTAAAGATTGCATTTTTGGAAAATCTAAAGCTATTCCATTTTCTCAAAGAAATTATGTTCCCACACGGCCGTTCGAACTTGTTCATTCCGATGTATGAGGTCCCTCTCCTGTTGTATCTAAAGGCGGTTTCTCATATTACGTTGTTTTTATTGACGATTTTACTCGATTTACATGGATTTACTTCCTAAACCGTAAATCTGAGTTTTTCTCCTTTTTTAAAGAATTTCATGCAATGGTTAAAAATGAATTTTTAGGAAACCAGTCCATTCTTAGATCTGACTCGGGAGGAGAATACATGTCCAATGATTTTCAAAAATATTTGAGAGAAAATGAATTTTTTCATCAATGTTTTTGTCCTAACACTCCGCAACAAAATGGTCTTGCGGAAAAAAAAACATAGACCAATGTTATTAAAAACATGCCTCAAGGCGCAAAAAACACGCCTCGCCTCAAGGCGAGGGCCTTTGTGCCTTGGGGCGCATCATAAAAGCGCAAATGCTCTGAGGCGTACGCCTCGTACGCTCTGAGGCGTACGCCTCGTACGCTCTGAGGCGTACGCCTCGTACGCTCTGAGGCGTACGCCTCGTACGCTCTGAGGCGTACGCCTCGTACGCTCTGAGGCGTACGCCTCGTACGCTCTGAGGCGTACGCTTCGAGGCGAGGCGTGCCTCAAGGTGAGTGCATGCCTCAAATTTTTAGTCAAATGGGGGTCAAAGCCCTCATTTGGCCAAAATATAGGGTTAAATATTAGGGCTCCCGACCCTAATTAGGGTCGGGGCCCCTCATTCTGTCAGCCTCGTCTCTCACTCACTCTCTCCCACCGCTCGCTTGTCTTGGTCTCTCACTCCCTCCCTCCAACTTCTCGCTCGTTTCCCACATCTCTACTCATCTCTCACTCACTCAATTGCTCGTCTCTCACTTAGTCGCTCGTCTCTCACGCACTTGCTCGTCTAGGTCTCTCCCACCTCTCTCCTCTTTCAGCCTAAAAAGAAGAAGAAGAAGAAAGGTAATTTTTTTGCTCGGCTTGTCATGAGCTATGTAATATGGCTACTTCATGAAAATGCCGACCTATGTCAACATAGGTATACCTGGTACTGGTACTTCAATGGGCATGGGTCAGACCAGTTTTGAATTTGACCAATCAAACCCAATCCATTACCTATTTTGATCCATTTTAAGGTGCATAAAGGGTTGTTTTTATTCATTATTGTATGGTGCTTGATACACACAAACACACATGCATGTATACCTATTTTTTCTTAAACAAAAAAAATACACACATGCGCACATACACACATGTAGTTGTGTCGTACCCCTATGCCCCATACTTTTGTAAATTCTGATGTTGTACCCTATGTGCCCACACCTGCATCCATACCCATAGTTGTACCTATGTGACAATTTATAGATTCAACGAGATTTCATTAGAAAAAAAGTGAACAAGAAGCTCTTTGTAGCTTGAATCAACCTTTATCTATTATTTCATATTAATAGATGAATTCTAGCCCTTATGTTGACAAGCTACTTTTAGTGAATGCTCGTGGCAAAAAGTTAACACACTACATTTGAATAATAAAGTTACCCAATTTTTTAATTGTTTGATATTAAGTTTTTTTATTGAATATTCTTATATGTTAGCGTATATCTGTGCTTTACTCTCATTTTGAAGAGTTTTGGACAACTATATTAACATTTGGTTGTTAATGCTAACATGCATTTTCTAATTATGACATGATGTTGTTAATGCTAATATGTATTTCGTTGTTAATTTTTTATTGTTGAATGCTCATATTTTATTTCTTAGATGCTTACGTAGATCAACTTGTTGCATTAATGTTACTTTTACATGTTAATCTCATATTTTGTCAATATTTATTTGAGATTTTTTATTTCTTGTTGGTTGTTGCTTCATCAATAAAGTATTATTTATCTATTTATAATTTTAGATATTTTTTATAATTTTTTTTTAAGTTTTCAGAAAAAAAAATTTAAGGCTTACGCTTTACGCCTCGAGGATTATGCCTCGCCTCAGATTTTGGTGGAGCGCATCGCTACGCCTCAACACTTTTCACAACAATGGCATAAACACATAATAGAGACAACAAGAACTCTATTAGTTTTCAAAAATATTCCAAAATCCTTTTGGGCCAAAGCTGTTTAAACTTCAACATATTTAATTAATAGAACACCCTCGTCCTCTTTGAAAAATCTTTCTCTGTTTGAAAAACTTTACAATATGTCTCCCGACTATAAAAGACTAAGAGTTTTTGGATGTAAGTGTTTTGTTCTAACCCAAAAAAACAATATACTTTCTTCAACGGCAATTGAATGTATTTTCTTAGGCTATGGCGAAAAACAAAAAAGGTTGCCACTGTTTTGACCTATTAAATAACAAACTTTATATTTCAAATGACGTCACTTTTCTAGAAGAAGAAAATGGTTTTTCGCATAACCTAAATGAAAATGTTGATTATTCTTTTTTGTTTGACTTGTTACCTCAAGAAAATTGCATGGACAATCATGTTGAAACTATTGAAACTCCTGAAGCTGCCATTGAGGATCATATTGAACCTCAAAATGATGAGCAACATGATCTACATGAAAATCTAAATGAAAATATAACAAGTCATACACAAGTTTATACTAAAAGAAATGAAAATAATCTTCCTTGTGCCCTTGAAAAATTCTCTCAAAACGAATCGTTAGAAGAATCCTCTCAAAGGAGATCAAATCGTATTTCTAAAAAACCTAATAGACTTGTATCTTATGATTCTTTTTCTCCAAATTTTTGAGCTTGTTTGTTAGCTCTTTATTCCTTTCATGACCATCCCATTATAATGATGCCAAACAATATGCCCATTGGAATGAAACAATGAAACTTGAACTTAATGCACTTAATAAATCACAAACTTGGGAAATCATTGATCCCCCTAATGGCAAGAAACCCATTGGATGTAGATGGGTTTTCAAAGTAAAAACTAAAAGTGATGGTTCTTTAGAAAGATTTAAGGCTCGATTAATAGCCAAAGGATATGCCCAAGAATATGAGGTGGATTACGATGAGACTTTTGCACCTGTTGCTCGAATGATTAGTGTTTGAGCCCTTATTGCAATAACCTCTATTAAAAAATGGCCTATTTTTCAACTTGATGTCAAGAATGCCTTTTTAAATGGAGAACTGCGTGAATAAGTTTATATGGAACCACCTCCTGGCATGAATTTAAATGATAAAATTTTGAAATTAAAAAAGGCATTATATGGTCTTAAGCAAGCTCCCAAAACTTGGTATGACAAGTTTAGTAATGTTTTAATCAATTTGGGTTTTATCTCTTGTTATACTGACATTGCTCTTCTTGTTAAGAAAACAGGTGACTCCATTGTTATTCTACTTCTGTATGTTGATGATATGATCATCACTGGATGTGACAAAAAGGGAGTAAATGATGTTAAGAATATGTTAAAGAAAACTTTTGATACGTCTAACTTGGGGTTTTTGAGATATTTTTTAGGTATTGAAGTGGCGTATTCTCCTCGCAGATACATTCTATCTCAAATGAAATTAGTAGCAGGCATCTGTACCAAATCAGGAGTTTCGGATGAAAAGAAAGTGGAAACTCCTGAAGTTATAAATGCAAAGTTGAGACTTGAGGATGATGTTCTTCTTGAGGATCCTACCCCTTATCGGCAATTGATTGGATCTCTTACTTATCCATCACCCATCCTGATATTGCTCATGCGGTTCATGCTACAAGTCAATTTTAGCATGCTCCTACTACAGTTCACATGGCGGTCGTAATGCGAATTGTGTGATATATCAAGAACTCCATCTCCAAAGGGTTTTTCTTATCCTTTTCTTCATCTCTTGAATTAACTGCTTATACTGATGATGATGGGGGGGAGAACCCAATGATTGAATCTCAACTACTGGTTTTTGCATTTTTTTAGGTGATTCCCTCATTTCATGGATATGTAAGAACTAGCAAAAAGTTTCACAATCATCCATTGAAGCTGAATATCGGGTCATGGCGATGACAACTATGGAAATTGTGTGGCTTAGAAATCTCCTTTGTGACATGGGCATCCTCATTTCTTCTTCCACCAAGATGTGTTGTGATAACAAGAGTGCGATCTACATCGCAATCAATCATACATTCCACGAACGTACCAAGCATATTGAAATGGATTGCCACTATGTTCAAGACAAATTTATCAGAGGAACCATCACACTACCATATGTTACTTCAGAATATCAGTTGGCTGACTTCTTCACCAAAACGCTTCCGACTCCGCGTTTTATGTTTCTTCTTGACAAACTTTCGATCTTCTCCTTGTAAAGTTTGAGGAGGCATGTTAAAATATGTATATATAAATATATATTCATGGCGATGACAACTATGGAAATTGTGTGGCTTAGAAATCTCCTTTGTGACATGGGCATCCTCATTTCTTCTTCCACCAAGATGTGTTGTGATAACAAGAGTGCGATCTACATCGCAATCAATCATACATTCCACGAACGTACCAAGCATATTGAAATGGATTGCCACTATGTTCAAGACAAATTTATCAGAGGAACCATCACACTACCATATGTTACTTCAGAATATCAGTTGGCTGACTTCTTCACCAAAACGCTTCCGACTCCGCGTTTTATGTTTCTTCTTGACAAACTTTCGATCTTCTCCTTGTAAAGTTTGAGGAGGCATGTTAAAATATGTATATATAAATATATATTCATATACTTATATATATCTTTTTTCATCGAAATACTCGATAGGGGTATTTTGGTAAATTACTTTGTACTTTTTGATTTTAGTTTTTTTTTCTTTTTTTTGTTTCATTGTACTTCCACTAAGGGGCCCCACCCATCTAGTCGTTGGGGCCTCAACGGTCACCTATGTCACATGGGTGCGGGTGCGGGGATTCGGCACATCCAAAAAACCCGGGTGCGGGGGTGCGGCAGGGGCAAAATAAATAAATAAATAAATAAATAAATAAATATATATATATATATATATATATATATATATATATATATATATATATATATATATATATATATATATATATATATATATATATATATATATATATATATATATATATATATATATATATATATATATATACACCGTAGGTTCCCTCGGCGCGGGTCGGGGTCCAGTTATCGACCCAACCTGCTGCGTTCTGCTGATTGTCATGATTCAATCATGTCTGAAATTCCCTGGTCTTCACAAAAAAAAATATTAGCAAAGGTTTGATGTGGTTTGTTGGAGAGAGTCTTTACGAGGCCTACGGCTCCACTGCCACGCCACTGCCTAGGGTTCTTCAAATTTCATTTTATATACAGTTGCACACAGATGACAGCTAAAAGAAATTTATTGGATTTGACATGTGGAAAAAAGAGGTCTACACAAGGCTACGACATCTCCTCAGGAGAAAAGTGAATACTAATAGCCACCAAGGCTACCACCATCATTATCATTTATTATGGAGAGAGAAAATCCTTGACGAAGAAGGATCTGGATCGTTGAAGCCTTGAAGGATAAAGACTTCAAAAGGCTCTTGAATTTTGGTTTTAATTTTTGAGGAAGATGGATCATCATTTCCAAGTTAACAGTGTATTTTCCAACGCTGCGAATTAATTGTTTGGAGGCAGGAATAGCATGGGAATCTGGGATGCCAACAAAGCTTGTGAGATGTTGCGGACACAAGTGCCCCTTTATAAAACAAGAGCAGCATCAAGCAGCTGTCAACAATTTTTTTTTTAAATTCCGCAGCCCATTTCTTTGGGCAATTTAAAAAAAAAAATCCAAAAAATGGACCGAAATGACCCTGGGTGCGGTCAACGCACCCAGGATCGGGTTGACCGCACCCTGTGCCGCACCCACACCCGAACCCGCGTCAAGTCGCGTCGACGAGGGTGCGGCACCCTGCTATCCGAATCCCTGTGACATAGATGGTCACATTTATGACCGTTGGGGCTCCCAACGACTAGAAGGGAGCCCCTTTGTGGTCCCTCTCTAATATGTTGGCTCCTCTATAAATAGAGGAGCTCTCTCACTTGTAAATATAGCCTTTTTCAGCCCACTTTGTCTCTCTCTTCAATAATATCCTTTTGCCTTTTAGGCACTTCACCACTTAGTGGGTTATTTGTGCACTTTACGTGCTTGTGTTCTTGGCTCTTGGTTTGACTCTTTCAAAGATATCTTTTGATTATTGGTGCTTCCGTGATTTTCATTACAGTCGCCATCCCGTCGGTGTAAAAGTGCAGTGTACTTCCCTCGATCCCCAGTAAGAGCCTCGGTCGGGAGCATGAGGAACCCTTCCCTTTGTTATGTACAAATTCCCAAGGTCAACTTCTGTGGATAGGAATGGATCCGACCTAACCTCTTTGGCCTGAAACCAGGATGAAAAGCTCACGCTTCGCCTAGCGGAAGGGGTGCCTACATGGGGACTTGAACCAGGGGTTTAAAGTTTGTACCTTTAGAATGCTTGGTTTTTTAGCCTACTTTTATTCATGTTTCCTTCTGAAAAGTGAGCAGTTATTCCTAAAGTTGATAGTGATTTTGATCTTTTTTGGTTGATCGAAGTGACTTCTTGCTTGCCAGAAGATCTGTGATTTTCTTTGTCTGACTGTTGGACTCCCGTTCAATTGTTAATTATTTAAGTCCAACATGCTAGTATCAATGAAAGGACAACTGATTTGCTTCCAGCTGAAGTATCTATTACCTGAATGTTGAGAACTGTATAACTGCCATGTACTTTTTGCTTAGATATGTTCTTAACCCCAATGAGTAAAACCATTGATAATTTTTCTAGCATTGATCAACTTGTAACTAGTGAATAAAGTCCTTAATATTTTCTTAGGAGCGTTAAGTGATAACTAGCTTAAACAACTTTTGTGAACATGCATCTCAACACACATCTGGTCTTTTTGGCAGGCTCTTGGTTATTTTCTTTTTCTTATGTTAGTGTTGCTGATTTGGCTGGTGATGGGACAATTCAAAAATTTGTCTACAAGTGTTTTTTGGGTGTTAGTTTCTACCTAATTATACATACTGGCTTGTGATATGCGTCGGAACGTGTTTTAACAAGCTTCTCAAGGAGCATATCAGAACAAAATCAATTCATTTTGTGCCTCTAGTTTATGGTCTTTTACATTATGTCAACAGTATTCCGAGTTTAGTATTTCATACAATTTATACTACTAAACTTTTGAAAGCCATACAAGAAGAGGCATATTTGGCAAGTATGTTTTTTCTAAAATCATGTGGACCAAATTTACTTCTTTCAGATGTATCTCTTGTTCTCGAGAAGTGTTCCCTCTTTTCCATTAAAAAGCAACAATTTTTTTGCCTTTTGTGATTGTGCTGGAAGTATTGTTGTTCTCTTAATGTAAATATTTGTTATTTTGAAATAGTTCATTTTATGTTCAACTTTCTCTTGACCAGGGTTTATGTTCATTCATCATTGTGAACTCTAGAAATCAGTAGATCTCAGCTCTTAGTTCTCCCTTTTGTTTTAATATATAGAGAGAATCCAGAACTTTATCTAGAGCAGCTACGGGCTAGACATAAAGAGCTTTCTTCAAAAGTTGAGCAGAGGAAAAGATTAAAGACAAATGGTGCAAACAGCAATGGTTCTGTCAATACTTTAGGAGGTGTAGGACGTGGGGAGCGGTTGAGTGCAGCTCAAAGGGAAAGGATGCGCCTCTTAACAACTGCAGCATTTGATCGAGGAAAGGGTGAGGACACTTTTGGAGCCAAGGATGAAGATTGGCAGCTCTACAAATTAGTGAGTAAAGATAATGATGATGATGATGATGATGATGGGCAAGATGAAGATGAAACTGAGTTAGCTCGTATCACATCTCAACTTCAGGTTAGTTTTTTTTTAGATGCCCCAGATCAATACAGATTTTCTATCTTATATAAAGATCACATATAATTTGTCCCATCTTATGGCAGTAGCATGATTGTTTTTAGTATCCTTGGAACCACAAGATTGGCAAGTCTTGATAGACAAGTCCGCTATCTCAGGGGCATGTATCCTTCATATTTGAGTTGTCTGTGTGGTTGTTGATGTGAAATTACCAACAGTTACCTACTTGTATTTGAAGTTAACATCTCAGTCACTGGATGCACTTATTGTAAGTAAAAATCTTGATTCCTAGGAAGTGGAAAGCAGAAGCAATTGAAGACACCACTTGGATATTAAATTTTTTGTGTAATCATAGTGATATAAGTAACTATTTGGCTGTTAGTTTCTTTTTTTGTAAAATGTTGAGATAATATGGATATATTTTGTTGTTGCTTCATAAGTTTGTCTTTTAGATGAAAGGAATCAAGGATTTTACATTTTAGATTGGCATTAGATATCATTATATAGGAATGGATTTATAAAACACTTTCTACCCTTAGCATTTCTTTTTTTTACTGTTTAGAAGTATCATATAGTAGTTTATGTTGTTAGCTTAGTTGAAGTTTCTTGGATTTGTAATACGTGTGATAATGTATGCACAAATTGCTACACAAATTATTTTATTATTTCAATGTTCAGTGTCCAGAATAAGATTATTTAAGGCCTGCCTTTTGAATATTTTGTACTTTTTTCGAATGTATGTTTGTGTGTTATTCTCTTAAAATTTTCAGAAAATATAAAGCAGTTTTTTGTTGGACAGCGATAGCTATATTGTGAAGTAGTGACAAATACTTTGCACGAGTTTTGACACTGCATTAGGGATGTCGATCATTGGATATTATAGCGATATCTGACCAAATCCGGCTTTGTTTAGTCAGATTCGGTAAGCTGAAACCATATCCGACTATAGTTGGATGTGAATATGGTTTTGTTTTTTTGCTAACGAATCTAACAGGTATGCAGATTTGATTGATATTCGATTCCAATTTCATGTAAAAAAGCGGATTTGGTATGAGCTTTTCACCATCCGAGTCCAAATTATAATCCGTTTATGCAACATCTGATTAGTCGGATCTGGTATTGGTTACATCCAAACCTTTTACATCCCTAAACTGCAGCTTTGCAGCACCACCATGTTTACTTATGTTGGATCCAGATTGAGCAATCCCAAGCATTGGCCTCCAACCAAGATGGGGCCGGTTCTTTCTTATGTGCTATCATTGTCCTAAGTTAGCTCCACTGTGGCCTGAACATTATAAAAGTTGATATGTTTATCTGATTCTTTTAATCATCCTGTATTTCTTTATGGTTTTTGTACATTTAACTGATATTTATAATGTGACAGGCTATGGATCCCACGTTTGTGCCGAAAGTAATCACAGGAACCTCCCATCCTGTAGTGGAGGTCCCGCAGTTTCGTTCTCTCACAGCTAAAGATTTCCAGATAAACCTTGGTGTTGAAAGGTTTCGATGTCCAGAGATTCTCTTTCAGCCGCACATTGTTGGAGTAGACCAAGCTGGTCTTGATGAGATAGTTGGGATCTCAATCCGAAGACTGTCATCAAAGGACTTGGCAGAGTCGATGTGCAACTCAATACTTATAACAGGGGGGAGCTGCACCTTCCCAGGCATGGAAGCAAGGCTACTTGCTGAAATCACCAAAATCCGACCATTCGGATCATCCATAAGAGTCGTGAAGGCTTCGGACCCCATTTTGGATGCTTGGCGTGGGGCTGCATATTATGCTGCCTCAGGCCGATTCTCTGAACAGGCCTTCACGCGACAGGATTATTACGAGAAAGGGGAAGATTGGTTAAGGAAATACCAATTCCAGTATGCTTTGTAGCAAAGCATATAGGAAGGGGAATGGTCCCTTACCGAGCTCTGAGGATCTTGCATTTTGCTGGGTTTAATCCTTGAATGTGGGTCAGTCATATTATGGCCACGTCTAATTCCGCAGGCCTGTTTACAAGTTGTGCTGGACCAAGCTACCTACATTGGGCCTGTTCAATATATATGCTAGGTCTGGTCCTGTTCCAAGTAAGGGAGTCAAGATGCTGGGCCAGGATTTGGCAGAGCGGTCCAGAATATCTTTGTTTCATTCATATATATATATATATATATATGAGAGAGAGAGAGAGAGAGAGAGAGAGAGAGAGAGAGAGAGAGAGAGAGAGAGAGCTGGGGGTACAATGTGTGTTTAATCTCTATTTGCTCTGCTTGGGCAACTTATAGTTTTATTTTAACTGAAACTAAACTTGTGAATGACTGTAGAAAATATGACATGAGAAAGCTTTTGATTCTATAATATATTTATATAAATCATTCACATGATGATACAGTTTGGCATTTGTTTTTTAATGTTATGATTCTAAATCTGAAGGCCTTGTGGTAATTATTATGGCTGTGGCAGCTGTGCTGTTAGTGGGTTTTGGTTGGTGGTGAGTTGTACCACCATGGACGAGCCATCTTGGAAAAGGAAGAAGTTGCAACCGCGTGCAGGCACACACATGCAAGTGGGCTTGTGGCTGTGAGGTTAAAATTCTCCTCAAATCATTGCCTTTCATGGTTGCAGTATTTTAGTTTGGCTTATATGAATATAAAGTACGGAAAATGCTGACTATCATCTAGAAGAAGCCAAGCACAATTAATGCCTTGATTGTTCTCCTCTATCTCTATGTCTAGGGAATGAGGAAACTGTTTTATATGTTGCAAATCAACTATGGTATTTAGAAATGTGAAAAACACTAGCCCCATAATGGTGTGCAGTTGTTGGAAGCCAATAATTATGGCTTGCTTCTTAGCCAGGGGATGTTGTCGTCCATAGCCAAGCTTCTCATAGCTTGACTCATGTTCAGCTTGTAAAGAGCTTGTTTGAACTTTAAAATAGGCTCAGCAAGATGAACATGAATAATAGGTGTTCGGCACTTGTAAGCTTGTTAAATTGTAATAAATGTATTTTAGATATAGCTCATGTCATATAATATCGTCTAGAACAAATGATTGAAGTATTTGGTTTACAAGCAATGAGTTTAGAGATAACTTATTCCTTCTAGCTCTGAAACAATGTTTTTTTTTGCAATACTTCCAACTCTAAGTAATGTATTTTTTCTGCAAACGAGCCATATCAAATTCAGCTTATTATGAGTTCCATTGGCTTGCCATAAGAATGAGCCAAGCTTGAACACTTCAAGTGCAGCTTGTTTGGCTCGTTTATCATCTCTATCAGGGCCCTCATTGCAGCATCAGATCAAGCATGCAAGCAAACAGTTCCGTTCTTGAGAATCTAATGAATTGTTATTGTTGTTACCTTGAATTTGTTTAGCTGTTAGGGGTGTAAGCCGGCCCGTCTGGTTCAAGTTTGGGTTAGATTTTGCCAGGCGTGATTTGGAACTTGAGTCCAAATTTTGGACTCAAACTGGCAGACAGATTAAAGTGGGCTTTGGCTCCCCAACAGTTCGGAGGGATATGGGTGATTGGTAGCTGCTCACACGTTAGGTGCTAAATGAGCGTGTTAAATGGGTTTTTTAGTCTTTTTTATTAATAAATTCTAACTGTACAGATGTGATCTATGTACTTGATTTTATAAGAATCAGCTCTTGAAGTGTTCTATTTCGATACATGGTTGCGTTTTTATAAGGTTAGAAAAATCAATGATCTAAAATCTTTGTAAACTTTTGAAGCTTCAAATATCATTTTTTTCATCAAAAACACATGATCCAAGTGTGAATTCTTCATAAAATCCACTATGCCCAACACATTTATGGGTCAGAATTGGGAAAAAAATACTGAAGGGCAGAAAAAACCCATTTAGCACCTAACGTGTGAGTAGCTAGCAATCTCTCTCTCTCTCTCTCTCTCTCTCTATATATATATATATATATATATATATAATTTTGCCCACCTTATGCCCCATTCTGTCTCCATTTTTAGGTTTTTTTCTCACATCTAACACTATAGATGTGATCTATATGTTTTGTTTATTGGGAACCGGCTTTTGGATCATTGGAATCTGACCTGTATACAGTTTTTTTCCGTGATCCAAAATCAATGGCTACCAAGATACCAGTTTTTTCCGTCTCATAAAATTTCTGTTTTTTTGTTGAAAAAACATGATCGAAGAGTCTATTCTTACTAAATCGAGCATTCTAAACACATTTAACAGTTCAGATCTATCATCAAATACATCAAAACTATAGGGCACAAGGAAAAATAAGTTCTAATATGTTTAGTTCTCACTCTCTCTCTCTATATCTATATATTTATTTATTTATTTATTTGTGTGTTTTCGTACTAAATGAAATATGCAAACGAAAACATGTTAAACTAGTTTTTTGGGTTTTTTTGTTTTATCATTCTATTCTAACACATGGGTGAGATTTTTATAAGTTCTCAATATAAACCATCCAAAATCATTGTAAAATTTGGAAGCTTCAAATATAATTTTTTTTTTTGTCAAAATCATACGATGGAGGTGTGGATTCCTGTTAAATCGATCGTGCCCAAGACATTTATGGGTTCGGAACCCCAAAAAAATACCATGAAAAACGCCATTTCGCTCGATTTTTTTCTTTCCAAGAAGTGCCAAATTTTTGCATCCAAACTCGGACATGATGCCACGCTGGAACCAGCCACGGTGGCCACCACCTCCTTCTCTTTGATCTCTATCCCCTCAAAAAATTCACGCCATGTCATATTTCCACGTGTCCACCTCGTAGAGAATCACTTAGCTTTCCTTGTGACGCGTGCCCATGTATCCACTGCAAAAACTTGTGCCACGCGTGCGACAGCTTGACACCGAATTTACCAGAACACCCCGACTTCTGAAATCCGAACCGAACGTGACGTTTGACTATTTGATTTCCCAAGGCAACCCTAACTCCACCCAGCCTTCTCCTCCCCTTGTCTCGAGAGGCCACGTTTTCCATGCTGTCTACTTTCGTCCTTGACCGAAGAACGCTGCTGACTTTCGTGCTGGTTTTTTTTTTTTAAATTTATAATCCCAAAAAATCACATTGACACGGAGACCTGATCGCGTTGACTCAGCCTACCATACATGTATGATCATCTTGACCACAAGATGAAACTTCAAAGCTAAGACCTTTGCCTTAAGACCTATGCTATGGCATTGTTTTGATTAGAGAAGCGATGTTCATGAAACCCAACTTTGACTGTCCGTCTAGCAGCCAAGGCCCCCGCACTCATAGTGACAAATATTGCGAGATTTATGAAAAATCTTGCGATAATATCGTGAGAAATTGCTTGAAAGTTTAAAATGATAATTTCTCGCAAGATTTTCAAAATATTGTGAGATTTATGAAAAAAACATAAATACCATGATTTAAACACGATATTTATGTTTTAAACGGCTATTTATCACAAAAAAACCATGTATTTTTATTTTTAAATAATTTTTATTAATATTTTCTTATAAAAATATTTTTTAATTTATTTTTATCGCCAAGATTTTGCCAAAAAAAAATGCAAGATTTATGGATCTTTTTCAATTTCTCGCAAGTTTTTGAAAAACGAGAAATTGCCGATAAAAACGTTTGTCACTATGCCCGCACCACTACGCCAACTCTCCTTGGGGCAACTTTCCGTGCTGTTTACTTCGAGTTTTTTTTACCGAGCGAATTCCACCGACTCTCTTTAGCGCCGCGTATTTTGAACGAGAGGAGGGGCGATTGGGATGCCACGTAGAGCGGGCCCCACACGACCGACCCCTATCTGGCATGCCGGTGCCCAGTTGAGCGTGTGTGTGTGTGTGGTGGTGGTGGTGGTGGTGGTGGTGGGGGGTCCACCACCAGGATGGAGAAAGTGTGGGCGAGGAGTGGGGTCCACCGCCACCGCCTTCCTGGCTATCTTCCTTGATAAGCTTCCCCAATAAAACCAAGCATCCCGGAGCTTTCACTTTACCGTCCCCACCAGCCCACCATCTTCCCCACCAAAGCTTCCACAAACAAACCAGCGTGCCGACGTGCCCCGTTCTTCTCTCTCTCTCTTCCCACAAACGAAGTATTTCCGTATATAAAAGCACCCAAAGACTCCCGATCTCCTCCCTCCAATTCTCTGTTCAAATATCTCTCTCTCAAGGAGCCCCAGATCTTCCTTTGATCTCTCTCTCTCAAGGAGCCTCAAATCTTCCTTTGATCTCTCTCTCTCTCTCTTTCTCTCTCTATCTATCTCTGTCAAGCAGCCCCAAATCTTCTTTTGTGTTTGGGTTCCAGGAGCTGTGTTGTTCTTTCTCTGAGTCTCTCTAGAGAGGAAGAATGGAGAGGGAATATGGGGAAGAAGGGTGCGAGACGCCGAAGCACTCGATGATCCCGGCGTCGTTGGTGTGCCCTCCGCCTCCCAAGAAAAAGGCGGTGGCCTTCGCCAAGCGCAAAAATCCCCCGCCCAACGGATACTTCCACCCCCCCGACCTCGAGCTCCTCTTCGCCACCGCGCCCAGACGGCAGGCCTGGGCTTGACTCCATTGGTGCCTCTTCACTTCTTCTTCTTGCTGGTGGTGGCAGAGATGGTGCTGCTGCTACTGCTACTGCTACTGCTCTGTTAGCTTTTTTTTTTCCCTTGATTAATATGTAGATAATTACCCACGGCCCTGTTTTTTCCCTTCTCTCTCTCTGCTCTCCGCTCACGCTTTTATGTACTCTTCCTTCTATAATCTGTTGCATTTTTGGGTGTAATTTTGTGATCACTGAATCAAATGACTATTCCTTCCTTCTTTGCTCTCTCTCTCTCTCTCTCGGCCCTGCGCGCGCGCACACGCAGCATTCAGTGTTATGGTTAGGATTGGGAAACAAGAAGGGTTGGCTGCTCACAGTTTGGGTCCTCAAGAGCTCATTTGAACGGTTCAGCTTGAGCTTGGCCCTAATGGTTTAGAGAAATGTGTGGCTTCCAAATCATTTTATCTTTACATGCGTGTAATTATTTATTTATTAGACAACATGCCTTGTATCAAAACAATTTAACAAGAATTATTGATTTTTAATTAATGAAGTTTTTGTTCATAATAAATCATTTGTTTTTTGTTGAGTTAAAAATACATTTAAATATAACAATATTTAAATGAGAACTTACCATATTAGGCATCATTTCTGGTTCTGCCTCATAGTTTTTAAGTGTTTTAGATGCATTTAACGTGCTCGAATCAACTTTTGGATCATGTTTTTTTTCATAAAAAAAAACATGGTTTTAAAAACAAAGCCATTAATTTTGGATTACCGATAGGTGATCCAAAAGTCAGTTTTCACTAAACAAAATCTATAGATCACATCTATGGTGTTAGATGTGAGAAAAAATACCAAAAGCGATAATTTTTAAAGGGGCAGAACGATAAAGTGAGTAGAAAGAATGCATTACTTTATTTAAATTAATACATGTTTTTTATTAATTAAAGCGTAAATATTTTAGATTAAGCAAAAAACAGATGCATCCTTTTTAAAAGAGTTCACATGCATATATAAGAAATGTGGTAGCTGCCTACCTCCAGGTTGCCGCGTGTTGGGGTTGTTTTTCCCAAATTTGACCCACGAATGTGATCTTATAATCGATTTGTTAGGAAACAATAATTTGATCATGATAAGAAATATGATTTTAAATTCTTGAATATTCATGAAAATCTTAAACAGTTGATTTTAAACCTTATAAAAATCTGTATGGTCAGATTTAAAAAAATCACGCAAAAACCTTTCAAAACCCGGTAGGCTAGATTATAAGAAATGAAAATATGAAAACTAGACTGTGAGCTAGGTATTTGTAGTACTTTGTTTTTTCAAATACAGCCTTGCAGATGTGTTAAACATGATTCATTTGCTAGGAATAAACTGATGAATCTTGTTTTTTGGATTAAAAAAGCATGATTTTTAGATGCTTGAATGGTTAAAAAAAATCCCAAGTCGTTGATTTTCAAGTCTTAAAAAATCCTGCTCTTGCAACACGATCAGATGATTCAAGAGCCATTCCTTTTAAAGCCAAGTTTGCTGAACGCATCTTCATGGACAGATTTAAGAAAAAAATAATAAATCTCATAAAAATCTAGTTTCACACTCTAGTTCTTGCGCCAGTGTAGGTGTTCTGTGGAAGCTTGGCAAGGGCATATGTTTGGACAGTCACTGACACACACACACAAGCTCATGAAAAGCATCTGTTTTTGTTGTAGTTCAACTGATTTCCAAGCAGGTCTCAAGGCCTCAGAATTGTCATAAATGGCTAAACCTTGTCTAAGAGTCATCCTTTCTATCAATGGCTCAGAAAATTTTCCCAAGTGTCATCCTTTCTATCAAAGACTCCCAAGTATCCGCCTTTGATTTATCTACAGCTGCTTAAGTGGGCTGTGAAACATTTTCCTTCCAAATAACTAGTTTCATTGGAAACCCACATCGCACCTCTCCAAGGGAAGCATTTTTCCGCCTGAGGGGGCTTTAGGGGGATTTGGTTTCTGCTGATTTTCCTTTCTACTGTGTGAAACAAACGACCCCCTGTAAGGGGGCATTTGCGTGCAGCCGAAGAAGACTCCGCTCAAGGGCTCGGGAGTCTTCTTTCTCTGAAACAGGATCACCACCCTTAAAAGGGAAAACTTTCCGCAGAAAGGCAGGTATCACGTTGAAAATGACCCTCTCTTTCTGCGGGAAAAGAGAGGACAGTGTTTTAAGTAGCTACAGTGAGGCCCGCAGTCATGCGTTTTTGCAGAAACTCCCATGTTTTCGTGAGACACAAACGCTCCTAAATGAAGCAACAAACGATGTAACTTCTTTTAATCATTATGAGTTTTTTCATTTGAGGAAGGTTGGTCACAAGGGCACGAGTCTCGACAGGAGCACGAGAGGCGAACCTTCTGCAATTTTTTCTGAAAAATGAAACATGGGAGACAAGATTTTTTATTACTTAAATCATTGGAGGTATGCTTTAATAATTGCTTCCAGTCTATTTTTAAAACAATTATTAAAGACATTAAAGGCTAGAAAATATTAATCCACCACAAACATTAATAGAGATTGAGAGGTGTGAAGCCCTTTTCAGGACAAAGAGTTCCAACCACAAAATGGGGTTCAAGGTCAATGCACACCATCTCTTCTTACCAGTTACCAGTTTGAATTTTCTCTCTTTAACATGTAACTTGAACTTTTCTTTAATGACTAACACTGGAATGCCTAAGCTCACTCAACACATCCACTTGATCTTCTTTTTAATTATTAGTAATTCAAGAATAGTTTTTTTTTAAATGATCAGGAAACCCTCACCAAGGATCGGGTCGCATAATTAGCTTGCCCGATGAAAGAGAAAACCTTGCGTATGAATACATGACCACCTAGCCTTACGTGTCCCATCTGTGCTAAATCTGCGTTTAATACACCTGCATGCAAGTTTGGATCAGAAACTAAATGTAGAAGCTGGCTTATTGTTGGTTTCAGGTATGCAAAGAAATGAATTTAGACAAGCACAATTGGGTAGGTAATTTAGAGCATCGTTGGACCTTGGATCAGCAAGGACTAAGACTATTTAAGGATGGATATCAACTCTCAACATATGCCAAACACCCGTTCTGCTCAAGAAAACTGGACCACCTTAACTTAGAACTTCTTGATAATGATTTCCACACTCCAGAATAGCCTTGCCTTATTTGCTACTGGGTTACGTCTGCTCGCAGTCGCGTTGCTCTGTTAAACGGACCGGACCACCTTGGATGCCAAAAATCTTCAGGGCCAAACACACATACTTATTTGATTCACTTGTCTAGGAGAAAATCACGTATGTAACAATTAGCAGTTGATGTCCAGTTCAGCAAATTCTATGTTCAGCAATACGGCAGCTGCAAGGAGACAATCAGCCAACACTTGGGATGGGTTGAAGGGAGATCAGATTCAATGTGATTGTACTCTTTTAGTATCACCATCTATGGGGCCTTAGGATATCTTGGTTCTCAAAATTGTGGTATTTTTTTAATATTCACGATTTGAAATCCTAGGATCTCAAATCAAAGATCTTTGGCACGAGCCCCTAGAATGGTCAGAGATCATGGATTTACAAGGGGGAATGAGCATCTCAGACCAGAGATATGAGATCAGAGAGTCAAGATCGGATCTGGTGTGGGGCCCACATTAAGGTTCGACCTCGAGATGCATGCCATTCAACAATGTGGTGTGTGCATGTTCTTGGACACCGAGTGAATTTGTCCGCGGATTCGGTATGGAAGGTTTGCCTGTTTATCTCACTTGTGTCCAAAACTATTATCTCTGCACATGCATCACTATTGAAAGTGCTCTCATTATATGCATCAGCTGCATGGTGGGCATGCAGCGACGTGCTTGACAGCCACCCCATCTTGGCATTTCTCAAGATAGATGTGGTGCCCATCTCGAGATGGATGGTCATCAGCATAGAGCTGCATGATAATCATGCAGCACTGCTTCATACACAAAAGTGTTGGCTGATTGTCTCTGTACTCGATCTCATTGTCTTCATTGATTGATAGTTCTCTTTTTAACATGATAGAAACTGAGTGCTTGCACAAACATAGCTTGCACAAACATAGCTGTCACCTCCGACTCTCTCTCTCTCTCTAGCATGAATGCCCTTATATTTGAAGTCTCTTTCAGGTCGTACGCCTGGAACAAGAAGGCCCGTTCTCTCTCTCTCTCTCTCTTTGCTTGACGGACTACCTCCGATTGTAACATCTCAAAACTTTTAATTAAAAAATAAGTATAAATTTTTTATCAATTTTTTTTTTAAATATAATCTAACTCAAATGAGAGGATCAGTACACGATGAAAATCATTTTGGTTTGAATTAGACAACTTTAGGCAAGTTAAAGAAAGCTAACAAACTAAACTAGACTGAATCCAATTTATATTTGCACTTGGATTCAGGTTCGCTCATTAAATGATTTTATTGAGAATTCGACTTTACATGGATTGAAACAAAAGTAACTATCATTTCAACTTAATCATAAAATATCAACATTTAACAATAATATGTTAGAATATAAAAGTCAAAATGTCTCAGTCTAACTGAGACCCAAATTATCCTAAAATTGGTGAGTTGATAGAACTTGGTATTTTGACCTCGCCACTGCATCGCACCAATTGAGAGCCAAAATATCTCAAGATTGGTAGGTTGATAGAACTTGGGTATTTCAACCTCACCACTACATCACACCATCACAATTCTATCTGAAAATATCTAGGACTGGTAGTGGACAGGGGAAAAATGGAGCCCCGCCTTGTCACGTTTGGACCAGGAATGAAGGTTAAAATCCATCCCCATGCGAGGATGGAGGCGGAGATGGACTCATGCTTTCCTCGCCCCGCCCCGCCCCATCTCATCCCCAATCCTTCTAAGGGATGACAATAGATCGAGAGGAAATGGGGCCCCGCCCTGCCTTGCCCCCGTTTGGATTGGGGATGGAGGACATGAAAAAGGAATGGAGGCGAGGGTGGAGGTTAAAATCCATTTCTGTGGGGGGATGGAGGTAAGGATGGAGGTTCGGATTTTGAGACAGGGCGAGGGTGGAGACCTTGTCCCCCGCCCCTGCCCTGATCCATTGCCATCCCTAAAAATATTTCATAAAATAGGCCAGACTCATAAAAGTTTGATAGGTAAATACACCAACCGCATAAGGATTGAACAAGATAGAATCATACATTTAAAACAAGTATATTACAATCATGCATATCATATACATGTATATCATAATCATGCACATAACATATCCATGACATGAATATAAATCATGTATCTCAACATGATTAAGCATTTGTTGATGCAGGTGAAGCAAGAATCATTTAAGTATGAATGTTAATTATATCTTATTGTGTGACCAGATGCACCCGTAGGGTTCTTGTCAGCCTGAGCATATTTCAAAACTGTCACTCATACATGCATGTCTTACATGCCTTATAATACGAAATGCAATCTCATGCCACCCGCACAATTATGCCCAATGACAACACAATGGTTCCGTTCACTCACATGCATTAAAAGTGTGTACATTCATCCCATGTCTTATAGCACTACAATACATGTAATATTGTACCACATTTAAATCCATATATCTTATTTTTTAAATGATATACATATATTATAAATCAATGTATTTCATTATGAACAATACTATATAGTAGAATCAAATGCATCCAAACATGTAAAATCACATACATTCAAATATGTACAACTCACATGCATACATATATATGTAAAAATCACATCTATTTAAATATGTTTAACTCATATATATAATCAAATAAATTCATACATATAAAATCACATACATTCAAATATGTACAACTTACATACATACATGTAAAATCTCATGATTTCAAATATGTTCAACTCATATGCATGCATGTATACATAGATGTAGAATTAAATGCATTCAAATTTGAAGAACATTACATGCATATTCAAGGATCAACATATACACATTTTTTAACATCTTACATGTATAGATTTTTTAACATACTATATGCATTTTAACTATTTACATAGATACATAACATGAGCTTATGCATTTTTAACATGCTATATCATTTTAATAGATACATAACATGCTCATATACATTTTCAACCATAAACATAAATATAAATAATTCATAATAATATTTATGAACAACATAATTATATTTCAACCATAAACATAAGTATGAATTATTTATAAAAGCATTTTTTAACAACATAGTTGGATTTCAACCATAAACATAATTATAAATCATTCAAAATAATATTTATAAACAACATAATTGTATTTCAACCATAAACATAGGTATGAATATTTAATAAAAGCATTTATGAATAACATAGTTGCATTCCACAACCAAAAGCGACCAAAGAAGACAAGAGATGAGAGAGAGTGAAAAACCAAAATGGAGAAGGAAGATGCTTGACTTCTCCAAAAATTGATTTTTTTATAAAAGAGAGACCTAAGGTTAAGGCAAGATGAAAGGTGGAGAGTGGATGAGGGAGGATGGAGGGTGGAGATAGGTCAAGCCTACCTACTTTTCCAAGTCTCAAAAAGAGACTTCTCTCTTTCACTAAAATGAAAAACAACTTTACGAAGCTAGGCTTTGTAAGGTCTATTTCGGTCAAGTCTTGAGAAGAAGCAAGGCTCCTTGAGATTCAAAAAAAGAACCCTACTTTTTTATATTTTTTATTAATTAATTTAATTATTATTTTTGTGTTAATTTAGTCCACTCTCAAAAGTCATTTTTTCAAGTGGGCCCCACATATGGGTCCAAGCTTGGATCAAAATCCGGTTGGTTCCAATCCAACCCAACTTAGATCAAACTTAAAAAAGGATTAAATTTTTTATATTTTTAAATGCTTAAAAAAATTACACATTACATTTAATTCCAAATTAAATTTATAAATCATGTATAATAATCCATTTAATGTTAATTAAGCATAGTTTCATTTAAATGCTAGTTAATTAAGAATTAAACACTAATTAATCTTAATTAATTAATAAATGCTTAAAATTCAATAATAAAATGCTAATTAATTCTAATTACCCAAGCGGTTTACTATGCCACTGTAATTGACTAAAATTGTGAGATGATAAGTTGATTTTTTCATATAAAAATCCTCTGTATATTGATTAAAAATTTACAAAATTTGTGGATCATACACTGATTGTTCAACATCAAGTGGCCCTTCCAGTGCATGCCCTTGGTGGCTCGATGGTTGGGTTTTCTTCTTTTTAATTCTTTCCATTCTTTTTCTAAAATTTCATGAATCATGAATGAGTGCTTTTATAGAGTTTTGATTTTAGGAGTTTTGTTTTTTTTAGTTAGCATAAAGTATGATATTTATTATGGTTTACGTATTTGATTTAGTTTTTTTTAATTGCATGAATGTTAAATTAGGGTTTAGGGGTTTTTGTGTCTTTTCCAAATTACCATTAGGCATGAATAATGGATGCTTAATTTTGGTTAAAACATTAGGGTTTTATTTGTTTTTTTCAATTAGCATAAGTATATGATTTTCTTTAGGATTCAGGGTATTGATTTTGATTTTCCAAATGACATGAATGTTTAATTAGGATTTTAAGGTTTTTTGTGTTATTTTTATTTTTAATTATAAGTAATCATGATTTCATTTTTTAATGATTGATTTGGTTATCAAACCCTTAAATCTTTTTTTTTTTTGGTTTCTCAAACAACATAAATATTTAATTAGTTTTTTTTCAATTAGCATATCTATGAATGATGTTTGTTAGGATTTAGACTTTTGATTTGGTTTTTTTAGAATAACATAAATGTTTAGGCTTTAGTTTTTTTTTAATTACAATTAGGAATGAATCCATGAACATTGTGGGAGACTAGTTCTTTTATGGGTCTTCCGCCTAGGCTCTGACTAGAGCTCTTGACAACTATTCTTTTTAGTGATTGGTTCACCAATTTATTCTTCACCAATTTATTCTTTGTTGGCTACTAACATGAGATTCATGTATTAAAAGATTTTGAAATAAATAAATAACATTCACGGGATATGACTAGGGGTGTCAATGGGTCAGTTTTACTCGAACATGACCCATACCAAACCCTATAGGGTCCAGGTATGGTGATAAATAAAAAGACTCGGTTAAGACCCGAGTTTAGAACCGAAGGTCTGATTAATACATGGACCCTGGTATAGTTTGTGAAATTTTATACCAGACCCAGGCAGGCCTGACCTGAGTTTCGATTAAGACCCACAATTTTTCAATGTAAAAAATGATAAAAAATAATGTTTTACCAGGTATGCCCCAGGTCCAGTTCATGTAGTTCTTATTGGGTCTGGGTATGGTTTCTTTTATGGTGGGTCCGATTAGGACCTGATACCATACCAAAAAATCAGGTCCAGGTCTGGTTCCACCTGGATCCAAACCAAACCCAACCTGTTGACACCCCTAGTTAGGACTGGCATGGCCTATTTTTCTTAGTAGGATCAAGTTGAATTTGTTAGGATGCTATATATATATATATATATATATATATATATATATATATATATATATATATATATATATATATATATATATATATATATATATATATAGAGAGAGAGAGAGAGAGAGAGAGAGAGAGAGAGAGAGAGAGAGAGAGAGAGAGAGAGATATGTAGTTAACACAGTTTATTTAATAGGAATCATGTTTTTTTGACATAAAAATAAAATTTTTTAAGCCATGAAATTTTGATACATTGTGAGACGTCGACTTTTGAAGATCATAAAAAACCTGCATGTATGTTACAATCACATGGCATTGTGGAGATAAATTTCTCATTAAATTTATATTTATGTAAAATGAGAATTTGGTTATCATTCTAATGTGGCATGTTATAATTCAGGCGATATGCAACTGTACACATTAATAAGACCCAGTTGATGAAATTGACGAGTTCATGGGTCATGCTTATCTGTTTCTGAAAGAGCATCTAGAGAATTCAACTGCAGCTCCACCTACAAGGTAGGATATTTCATGGAACTGTGATTGGTGCACTTTTGATTTACCATATAGAAATCTTTGTTTTCATCGATGTTAATGTTCCTATTGAGTCAGGTATAGAACAGTAGAATCACCACTCTTTCCTAATTAACTAACAAATAGCAGAAACTATTTCATATTATGACTTTCAAAGGCCATCTAAATCACATTCTTTGGACATTTATTCATTCAAATAAGAGCCTAGTGCAGGACATAAATGGGGAATGCCAGTCGTGATATTAGTAAAAGAAAATTGTCGAAGCTTCAGATGTGACTGATGAGGAAAAGAAAAAGAATGGGAAATGTCTTTTACATATAAGTATGTGCATCTAAATACCATACAAAGAAGCATTCTAGGCTAGAATTGCCGACACTTTACCGGTGGTAGCACTGCAACTCATCAGAAGGTATAAGTAAACAAGGGGGAAATAAAGACATAACAAGATAGAAATTTCAATGAATCAATATAGACCGAAGAAAAAATCCGGTGATAAAGTACAATAATTATGCAGTGAGGAGATCGCAACTGTCGCGTGAGGGTGCAGATATTGAGGGTCGAGGATTCAGGAAGGGAAACGACGCTGCCTCATGATGGGGTTGAGGTTGCTGCTCCCTTCAACGCACGACTGTGCAACATGCGATAACCCAAGATAGCAGAAAATCAAAGGCTTAGATCAATGAATTCGAGCATCAGTTTATTATAATAATGGGCAATGCTTATAGTAAAGAAAGAATGACAACAACAACAACAACTACGCCTTCATCCCAAAACAATTGGGTTCGGCGATATGAACCAAAAAAGAAAATCATTCTGGGTCTTTCACATGAATCCTTCTCCTCCAATCATTTCTATCCAATGCCATGTCCTCGGTGAGGTTCAAAGCATTCATATCCTTTTCTATCACCTCCATCCATGTCTTCCTAGGCCTACCCCGACCTCTTTTAACTAATATATTTCCCCATTTCTCCATCCTCCTAACTGGAGCATCATTAGGCCTTCGCCGAATATGTCCAAACCACCGTAAACGATTCTCTCGCATCTTATTTTCAATGGGTGCAACACCTACCTTCTTACGTATCTCTTCGTTCCGAATCTTATCTTTTATTGTATTTCCACACATCCATCTTAGCATATGTATCTCAGCTACACTCATTTTTTGAATATGATGTCTCTTGGCAGCCCAACATTTCGTACCATATAGTAAAGCGGGCCTAATAGTCGTCCTATAAAACTTTTTCTTCAATCGCAATGGCATTCTACGATCGCACAACACTCCAATTGCACTTTTCTATTTCATCCACCCAACCTTTATCCTATGATTTACATCTCCATCAATTTCTCCATACTTTTGAATGATAGATCCCAAATATTTAAAACAATTATCCACCGGTATTTCTTGCTTACCAAGCTTCACTACACTCCCATCACTACTTCGTTGCTTACTAAACCGACATTCCATGTATTCTGTCTTACTCTTGATCAACTTAAAACCTCTTGCTTCTAATGTCTGTCTCCATAATTCTAACTTAGCATTAACCCCAGCTCTAGACTCATCAATCAAAACAATATCATCAGCAAACAACATACACCACGACACATTTTCTTGAATTGATCTCGTAAGCTCATCCATCACTATAGCAAATAGGAAAGGGCTTAAAGCAGATCCTTGAAGTAACCCAACCGTTATAGAAAAATTGGTTGTCACCCCTCCACAAGTGCAGACATTGGTTATTACTCCTTCATACATATCCTTAATTATACTAATGTACTTGAGAGACACACCTTTCTTCATCATTGTCCACCAGAGAACGTCCCTAGGTACTCTATCGTACGCCTTTTCCAAATCAATAAAAACCATATGCAAATCTTTGTTCTTCTCTCTATTTCTCTCAATAAGTTGTCTAAGAAAATGTATAGCTTCCATAGTTGATCTTCCAGGCATAAAACCAAATTGATTCTCCGATATCATGACAACCTTCCTCAACCTAGACTCAAACACCCTCTCCCAAAGTTTCATAGTATGACTCATGAGTTTTATACCACGATAGTTTGTGCAATCTTGTATATCACCCTTATTCTTATATAGAGGCACCAAAGTACTCTTCCTCCACTCATTAGGCATCTTATTTGTCCGCCAAATCTTCTTAAAAAGATTTGTCAACCATTCTAAACCTTTCTCTCCCAAGCATTTCCAAGCCTCGATAGGTATACCATCTGAGCCAACTGCCCTTCTTGATTTCATTTTCTTCAAAGCCTCTGCAATTTCTTTCTTTTGAATCTTGCGCATGAAGTCACGATTCATCTCATGAAAAGGAATGGAGAAGTCTCTAAGATCTTGAGCATGACTTTCATTAAATAGCTTATCAAAATAATCTTTCCATCTCTCCTTAATCTCCTCATCTTTGACTAAACCCTTTGCATTTCATCTTTGATACATCTAACCATACCCAGATCCCTCGATTTCCTATCTCTCATCTTTGCAAGTCTATAAATATCCTTCTCACCCTCTTTGGTATCCAACTTGTCATAAACCTCCTTATATACCTTATCCCTCGCGTTCCGAACTACTTTTTTAGCTTCCTTCTTTGCTATCATATACTTCTCCAAATTATCATTATCACGACTCTTACTTAGATTTCTATAACACTCTCTTTTAACCTTAATAGCTAATTTGGCATCCTCATTCAATCACGATGTATCATTACCTAGCGGTGCACCGCCTTTAGACTCATCCAATACCTCCTTAGCCACCTTTCTCATGCCACCGGCTATCTTATTCCACATTGATTCTGAATCCTCCTTGAGACACCAATCAGCTTCCTTAACTACCTGCTCTACAAACATTCCTTGTTTAGCTCCTTTCAGTGCCCACCACTTAATTCTAGGATCTATCCTATGTCTATCCCTTTTGCGGCATTGTCTAATTCTAAGATCTAAAATTAAGACTCTATGTTGTGTAGCTACACTTTCTCCCGGTATAACCTTACAATCGATGCAACAACCCCTATCTCTCTTTCTAAGTAGAAAAAAATCTATCTGACTCGTATTAACCCTACTTTTAAATGTTACTAGGTGAGACTCCCTCTTCCTAAACCAAGTGTTTGCTAAGATCATATCATAGGACAAACCAAAATCTAAAATCCTTTCTCCACTTTCGTTTCTTTCTCCTATGCCATAGCCTCCATGGATACTCTCAAATCCATCCCTACTAATAGAAAGAATGACTAATAGAAAAAAATAAAACAGAGTGATTGGGAAGCTGAATAATAAAAAAATAACAGAAGAAATCATAAAGAAGAAATGAAAAGCAAAAAAAAAAAATGCAGTAAAGAACGTGCGGCTGAAACAAGTGGCAAAGAAAACTTTTCAGAATCCAAAATCCCCCCCTCATGCAACCCTAGGAGAGGGTTTTTATAGTTGCTGGTGGATCCGGGTATCGGGTTCAGTCTGGGACCCAAATCGTCTTCATGCTGCTGTTGGGTCTGTGACGTTCCGAACCTGCTCTACATCATTCTCCCCTAGTTGGAAATAAGTCGACTCTTACGACTTGTTATCTCCACAGTAATAAACTTCAAAAATATCTTTTGGTGCCCTGTTTAGAAGCCCCTTAGGACATCAAGTGATCCTGAAATAAGAAGCTGGAGTTCTTGCTCATTGAACATCCCTATCCAATCTGACTGTATGAGCTGCTGAAATCCCTGCACAAAATTTGAACTTTGCTGACAAATCTGAATATTCAAACGATGGTGGCAACAAGGTGAATAATCATTATTATATCCTCATTTGTATCCTGTAAATCTTATCCACCTGGAAGGAGCTCCTCTTCAATTTGATCACCGTACTCATAATTTATGACTACAAAATATAGTCTTAACTCAAAAATGTCACCTTTATAATGCTTCAAGAAAATGAGATGCTGGTACCATTCCGGGTCCAAAGAAGACAAGTCATTGAGGTAGTTATGCTTTTGCTTTCACTTGCTCAAGAAAAAAGCCTCAAAAGGTATTTTGACAAGAATACCCTCGAACATTGCTTTTCCAAGGACAGTTCCAAGAAACTAGAAGTACGAGAGGTGTGGTTTATGTATCATTCCTGAGACATGGCTTGGATATAACATGTGATCAGAGGCTTTCTTAAATAGGCCATATCGCACATCAAAAGCATCTTTGGTTATGTCTCCCATAAAATCTTTAAAAATCCCTCCATTTCCTTGAGGTACACTATTTCCATCACCAGACAGGTTTGCAGAACTGACACGGGCATGAGAACCATCATCTTCATCACTTTCAATAGAAATAAGTAAACTTCACTCTTGGGGAACAAAAACTAGGTCAATTACTTTTACAACCCAGCCAAGTCAACAAGCGAAAGATGTAACAGAATGCAGCTGAGAAAGATCAGTTTATAATGTTGTAGCCAATTCAGCAACAATTGCATTTTCATTGGCAACAACGAATAAAGCATAGAGTAACTCTTCAATTAGGTCTTCATATGACTGCTCATGATTAGAAACAAAACCTTCCGTCCTGCAAACTTTGAACCGATCATCTGGATAAACAGGAACATCAAAGTAGATTAACCCTCGATGAAAAAGACCCCTTATGTCTACAGGATCAAAAAGAACAAATGAATTTGCTTCCTCCTTGTAGATTTTGTCAATGGTTGACATTTCCTCTTCAGTGAGTTTCGGGAACTCTTCCAAAGTGAAATTAACAAGGCATACACCCCACCATGGTTCGATGCTGAAGTCCACAGGTTGTGTTGGCAACAACTCTTTGGCAATGGACTTGTTAAGCTTCCCTGTCTTCTTCACAACAACAACTTCAGATTTATAACTTCGAAAATGCTCAGTCCTGAACATGCCACATTTTTCTGAAGCTTGTGGTTCTTCCAACACCTCTTTCATAACAACTTGGCCCAATATAAGCATGTCAAGTATCTTCCGCCAATTCCAACGCATCATGACCAGGACGCTGATTGCAAAGAGACCAAACACAACACCAGGAGCTCTGATATAAACTGTAGTTCGGGGAAAAACAAGCCATGATACATGGTTTGCTCCAGCACCTGTTAGCACATATGAGACCCACACTGCGAAGTTTCCTTTCTCCTCTTCCACTAGATTTCCAAATATGCACAAGAAGAAAAGGTTACTTGACAGATGATTCCAATCAGCATGGCAAAACATTGCAGTTATGAATTGGTACCAGTGAGGCCATTCATGGTATAAATATAGTGCTTTTATGTTATGAACCTGAAACCAGTGGTTTGATGCATAAATGCCCAGGTTCAAAAGTAAAACCCAAAATACTTCATTTACACGTTTGCCTGACACTGGGTTGTCATTAGGCTTCCCAAGTTCCAACCGTGATATGATGACAACAACTAGACCGCCTTCTCTGGCTCGCTGGTGGGTTGCGACCGAGCCTCCACGCATGGGCGCTGGGAGGGTCGATAGGCCATCCCCGACTCGGGCTGATGCTGGCATGCCTACAGCCTGACCCTGCATCACGCTTGGGCTCTGCAGGCCATGTCTGGACTGCAGCCCCTGTGTCGTGGGTTGGTGTCAGGACTGCGCACACAGGCCGACGTTGGGAGGCCTTTCAATGGGCCCTTGGGTCGGCTGGAGGGCTTCGATCACCCGAGTGGCAGTCACGCCAAGGTTCAGAAATGGTACCCCTTGTTGGAGCGTCACGCAGCTGGCATCTCGACGCAGATCCTCCCCGGAGCCCTCCTGTTGCACTACAGACTGGTGGTTCAATTGGGCTGGTTCGATTGCCATCGTACCCGCAAGACCAACAACATTGACGCCCAATCCATCACGCATTTTCAACCTGGATGTTGCATGTGTCTCCACCGATGACTCGAGGACCACGAGCCGATCTTCGAGTCTATCCAGTTGTTTCGATAGGCCGGATACATCCTTGTTTAGGCATAACAGATCTTCTTGCATCTTCATCATCATGTCGAGCATTCACATCATTGTATCCCCGTTCGTAGGATCGTCCCTCGCTTCTTGCGCCATGTCGTCAACTAAGGAGGAGGGGTTGGGCTCTGATGCCATTTGATGCAGTGAAGAGATCGCAACTGTCGTGTGAGGGTGCAGACGTCGAGGGTCGAGGATTCAGAAAGGGAAACGATGCTGCATCGTGATGAGGTTAAGGTTGCTGCTCCCTTCAACGCACGACTGTGCAACATGCGATAACCCAAGGCAGCAGGAAATCAAAGGCTCAGATCAAGGGATCCGAGCATCAATTTATTATAATAATGTGCAATGCTTACAGTAAAGAAAGGATGACTACTAGAAAAAAATAAAATAGAGTGGTTGGGAAGTTGAATAAAAAAAAATAATAGAAGGAAGTATAAAGAAGAAATAAAAAGCAAAAAAAAAAAAATACAGTACAGAACGTGCAGCTGAAACAAGTGACAAAGAAACTATTCACCATGGCTTGTTTCTTGCACAATCTTCTTCTATACATCTTAGTGTTTCTCTTATGCTGATTGGGCGGACAATATTGATGATCGCAAGTCCACAAGTGGTTTTGCAGTTTTTCTTGGCTCTAATCTAGTTTCTTGGTCCTCCCGCAAGCAACAGATTGTCGCCCGATCCAGTATTGAGGCCGAGTACAAATCCTTGGCCTGTGCAGTTGCTAATCTCCTTTGGCTCCAATCCCTCTTCACTGAGCTCGGCTTCGATACGTCCTCTCCACCTACTCTTTGGTGTGATAATCTGGGAGCATTATGTCTCACGATGAATCTTGTTTTTCATGCACGCACCAAACACGTTGAAATTGATTTTCACTTTGTTCGGGACCATGTGTAAAAGGGACATCTTCAAGTGCAGTTTATTAACTTCTCTGGTCAGCTTGCTAACGGCCTAACTAAACCTCTTCTTGTTTCATGGTTTACGTTCATTTGCAACAAGCTCAATGTTGTTGATCTCACGCTGAGCTTGCAGGGTCATGATAAAGATAACAATTGTTCGTTTTGCTAGATCAATGTAGAAGAGATTCAAGAAAACTGACTCTCAGTACCAACAAGAATATTGGTTTTCCTTAGAGACAAAAATATTCTGAAAGTTAATAGAAGTTCTGAAGATACAAGAAGTTTTGAATCTAGTATAACGTAGAAGAGTTTGAAATATTCGGTTCAACCGATTTTCTGATAAAACGATAGCCACTATCGTTGGGTATTATTGTTTTTGTAACAACCTTATTATTCTCGATATTCCTAACGTTTGTAATGTATCTTCTTGTATATAAATATATGCTTGACTTATGGGTGTAAAATCAAGCTTCAACTAAAAATTCTTTTAGTGGGGAGTATAAAAATAAATTCTCTTGATAGAAAACATTCTTTCACCTCTTCCATAGAGGAATGTTTCTTATCAAAAAGTGTACTTTTTATAAAAACTATCTCAACATGAAAGTTTTTAGTATGGAAGGGTCGAAAAATATGTACTAATTTTTCATTTTGCATTACTTTTCTTATATCTTTGCTCTATAAGAAAGAGAATACCTGGGGATAGACTATCAAATACTTTATTATAGTGGAAAAACATGAATTTTGCATTTGAAGTGGTGGTGAGGAAGATAAGAGAAACTAGATATTGTCACATCTTGTTTGATCCAAAGGGTGTACACAGGCCTATCAAATGCATGGTTCTTATTGAGGTACACACTCACGTTCTTCACCTTTGTTTTGGCTCATACTATCATATTTTCCTGGATTGGTTGTATGTTTCACGATGGGTTCCTCCTGCTATGGGATGGCTCAAGGTTAGATATTCCTTGAGGTTTCACATTCATGAAATTCATTGTGAATTGATTGCGTGAAAACATGTCTTGAGCATTATTCTGAATCCGCATAAGGTGATTGTGGAATCTTCGAGGTGGGATATTGTGCATGCTGCGAATAGGATTTTGGATGGTCGAAGCCACTTGATGCAGATTGATGATGTGGTAGATGTCCTCAGTTTAAATCCTGTCCGTTGCGTTCGAGTAGCTGTGGAGAAGATTAACTATGTTCAGTGTTTAGCTCATCTGCAACTTTATCAGGACAAACCTCCTCACTGGTTTCCTCTAGTTAATAGATGATTGTAATTCAGTTTTAAGTTTATTCATGTAACCGGTAGGTGTCTGCCTAACCGCAGCTTGCCTATCTAAAAAAAGACAGTAGTAGTAGGTGGACACTATTTCTTTATTTTTCAAGCATCCAAAAGAGATTTTTCATTTGAAATATCTAAGCTTCCTATTGCAACAAGATGCTTGATGTGAATAAAGAAAGATGGTTTGGTTACGAAAGTGTATAATGTTCACTTAATGAATAATCAGTTACAGATTTAACAATAATTTATAATTATAAACCTTGGGGTTTAACGGAGTGGGATTAGGGTTGAGTCCTGTCAAGCCAAAAGAGATGATGCTGAAGCAAGGAAACCCTTGAATGTCTTAAAGTTTGGTTGTTTTCCAGCCCAAGAATGGTCTCTCTTAACGGCAAACTTAGCAGAATAAAGTCGATTGTTTTTTTGATGAATAGATTTCTTTCTTTCTTTCTTTTCTTTTTTGAATTTATAACCCAAAGAAACCGCACCTGGCTCGAAGACCTAGTTGCTTTGGCTCAGCCTGCCATACCTATGGTTGTTGTACCGGTAGCGTAAAACTCCGAAGCTAGGGCTCCTTCCACCAGGGCCTATAATACACATTGACTTGCGTAGATGAGCAAAACCCATGACAATCAAACCTTGACCGCCAGTCTAGTAGCCAAGGCCCCACCCCACTAAGCCAACCCCCCTGGTAAGGATAGCAGCGGAGGGGTGGCGAGAACAGGTCCCGCCTCATCTCACCCAGTTTGGACTGGGGATGAAGGTTAAAATCAAAACCCGTGCGGGATGGAGGCAAGGATGGACTTACGCTTTCCCCCCAACCCGCTCTGCTTCATCCCGATTCCTGTTAGTAAACATTTCTCTTCTTCTTTAGTGAAGGCAGTGGACCAAGGAGAAACGAGGCTCCGCCCCATTTGGATCTGGAATGTTGGACATGAAACAAAGATTGAAGCGGCAATGGAGGTTAAAATCAAAACCCATGCGGGATGGAGGTGGGGATGGATGGCAGAATTTTGAGACGGGGGCAGGGATGAAGACCTTGTCCCTCGCCCTCGCCCCGGTTTACTGCCATCCCTACCCTTAAGGATTTTTCTTTTTTTTCTTAATTTTTTTAATTAAGAAAGTTATATATATATATATATATATATATATATATATATATATATATATATATATATATATATATATATATATATATATATATATATATATATATATATATATAGGAAACCCATTAGCAAAATGGGTGTGAACTTGTTTTGGCTTTGAATTGGTTCTGATGGTAGGTGGGGCTAAATGGGTACGGGTGCGGGTTTGATTCAAGTATGAAACAGGTTTATGTTCGGGTTAGTATGGTAAGCAACGGGTTTGCGTAAATACAGGCTTTGGATTTGGGTTGGTTTGCTTTTACATTGTATGAAACCATTTGGATCAAGTATAAAATGCGAATAGCTTAAACAGGTTCCAATATATACAAGCACCGTACCCAAGACCCAGCCCGTTATTTCTCCAGGTCTTTGTTTTAGACCTGGTTCCAACCCTGAGACTAGGGCTGTCAACAGTCGGGTCAAGATTGACCCGGACCCTCCCATATAACTAATAACCTGGCTTAGGTTTTGTTGGGTCACAAAAATAGAATCTCAAACCCGAGCTCACATAATTTTAGATTTTTTTTTTATATTTAATATAATACTCAGGTCGGATTGGGTACCCATAAAAAAACGAGTTAGGTTGGTTACCTGACAAAAATCTTGACCGAAACCCCTCGCCCGCATATTGATCAGGTCAGGTTTGGGCCTACCCGAATTTTATTCAGGTCGGCAATTTTCATGCTCATACTTGGATATTCGGGTTTGGGTCGGATCGGAATACCGATGCAAACTAAACCCGTTGACAGCCCTGCCTAAAAAATCAGGTCGGATCGAGTTTAATTGGTTTAAGACATCGGGTCAGTCAGATATACCCGATCCAGATAAATAAATCGCTTATCGGACTGATGAGTTCCTACTTCCTACTTTCAACGGCCTGTGTGTGTAGCGTTCGCGAAACGGAAGATTAGCAGCACAAGTCTGGTGGAACCCCACCATGGAGGTATCAACAAGTGGGTGTGCGGTCCTAACACTTGCTCTTCGTTTAGTACGCAAATTACCTTTTGCTCATCAATGATCGATAAGGGTGGCAAGCACAGATTGCTTCTCCTAGTTCCTGTTGAAAAATATGGGGTGACTGCAGAAAGGGGGGAAATTCGATCCCTGGTCTTCTGCTGGTGGTGGTGGGGATGATGGAAACTGAAGGTAACGCAGTTGGGAATCTCAGGTTCGATTCTTAGATCCTCTGTATTTATTTATTTATTTATATGGGTCTGTTGTTTGTTTTGTTCTTTGATAGCCTCTCTCTTTTTTCTTCTTCCTCTTCAGCTTTTTTGCGTTTCATTTTCATGGTCAGTTGGGAATTTCTTTCACCATCTGATGGTTAGTACCATAGTTGGATTCTTGGGGATGTTTGGGTGTTTGGATTTTTTGAAAATTGTTTTTGTTTGGATATTTGATTCGTTTTCTGATATGGGTATCACTGAAGGGACAATCTGTCTCGATCTTGCCTTGCCTAAGCCATCTCTCTCTCTCTCTCTGTTTTGAGTGGTAGAAGACCCTTAAGAAAGCCTTAAATTAGCTCACAGATTCTGATCATGTCTTGAGTTACTGAGTCTTTGATGATGGTGTGGTGAGGGGATGTTTCTGATTGTGATTGGGGCTCTGACTAATTTTTGAGGAGAGTGGGCAAGGCGATACCTTTTTTCTTTGCTTATTTTCTGGATATGATCAGAAATTGAAATATTTTGGCACGGCACCGAGTTGCAATTCTGTTGAAATTGATCTGATCTAGTATGGGATTTGCGGGCTTGAGGGTGTTGCAAAAGGTTTTTAGGAGCTATTAGTGGAGGATGTTAGATCTAGAAAGGCCTTCTGTCGTGTTTGGTTTCGGTTCATGGAACTGAAAACTGATTCCATGGAAGTGAGACTTGAAGAATGTGGCACACGTATTTGGCAAATTTCACAAAGCTAAGTACCTGATTGTGAGTACCTGATTGCTTGGATTCGATTTTGGTTCCATGAACCAGACTGGTCTTTCTTGAACCCCATTCAGTGGGTTTCTATTCATTTCATGTGCATCTTCACTGTTGTCTGTTGGGACCACCAGTTCAAGATGAATTTATTATAAGTTGAAATGCTTTTTCCAATGAATGAGAGAAGAAATGTATGAATCAAGTTTTAGAGAAGAAAATAAAGGTTTGAAATTCGGGTTATAAAATAAGGAAACAGTGAAATGTCATTCAGTTTTTCAAATAGCTCATTCATGATCATTTCCTGCGATCTAACTTGGTAAATTAAGAAATATTTTAATAAAAACTAGAAAATTTGAAGAATACCAGCTTGTAAATGCTATTGGATGTTATTTAAACTGCAGGACAATAAAAATGAAAATCCTACTTACCTTGAGACAAGCTATAAACACTTCACGTTTATGTTAGAATAATGTGTAGTTTGTTTCATTTAGAACTTTCTCATAAGATTAGTTTGATCACTTGCTATTTTGAAGTTCTAAATCATAATGAAATTCTACATTATCCTGCAAGTTCTTGATGCTGTCTCAAGTTAGCTGGGGTTTGAAATGGAGGATTATATGGTGTATAGGCATACTTCTATTTTCCTTGTAACTATGGAAAAAGTACTTATGCATAGATATATTGATAACACACACACACACACACACACACACACACACACACACACACACACACACACACACACACACACACACACACACACTCTGCTTGAAGTTTATTGGCAGTTTGAGTTTATGTGCAGCCATTAGAAATTATATGCGATCACAACTTTCCGTTAGTTTTAAGGAGCAGAGGCAGGAAACAAATGAGGTTTTATAAAATATCATACACTGCCCTGATAATATATTTAGTTCTAACTGCTATCTTTATACATTTCAACTTATTTACTGGAGTACTGAATCAAACATCAGCTTTGCTAAGCTCAAAATAAATGCCGGCAACTTATGTTGCCATATTGTCTTGGCTGGTCATTGTTCATGGCAGCATGTATCTTCAGTCCCGGACTTCTCTACAACCAACTGCCATTCTAAGATCCTGTGGATCACTCTGCAGTTAAGTGTCTGAAAACTGGTCCATTGTTCTGTCTGCAGCTACCATAGAGTCTGGCCTTGATACTTTCGATGAAAGGATCAGTTATATTGTCTTTGACATTAAATAGTTGAACTCGAGGTTGTTGATTGCACAAGGTCAAGAAATTCTCCAAGTTTCTCCCGGATGCAGTTACTTATACACTATTAATCAATAATGAATAGTGAATTGGACACTGAAAATCTCCGTTTATTAATGATTTTTTTCCTTGTCATCATGTAAATATATTTTGATATGGGGTACCATAAAAAACTGTAAAACAATGGGCATGGTAGGCGGACCATGTAGCATCCCCAATACTGGTGGAATATCAGAAAGCAGACTTGGTTGAACGGTTCTACACATCACAACCTTCTCTGGTGATCTTAAATTAATGCCGAGTCTTGAATTTTTTTTCTTTATTATGGTTCGTATTTTCATATTGCTGGTGTGTCGACTATATGCTTGAGGCAGTTGGGCCTAACAATCTTGTTTTGGGTGAGCCCTTCAGTATTGGCTGCAATGGTGTGTCGCCTTCTCTTATTGTTGTCGACTGGAGCAAGAAAAGAAAGTTACAAGACGGGCAATTGGCTCTGCCATTGCCAAAGCTCAAATGTATAACTCAATCATCTGACAGACGTAAAGATGGAGCTCCGAGCTTTGAACCAGATGGCATTGAATATGCCATGGGAACTTATGCAAAGCATTTGCCATCTGAAATGGAGGATTATGGTCCAAACAGCATGCCAGAAGATGTTGTATCATCTACAAATAGCGAAGGTGGATATGCGAAACTGGTCATAATATCAGAAGAATCAATACCCAGCAGTAGTAGCAACAGCTTCGATGGAGACTGTGACACCACTATACCTATTGAGAACTGTAGTGATAGCACTTTCAGGGATAACCTATATTCCTTAACTAGCATAACCGTCAAAAGGAAATTAAAAGACGGTGAAGCAGCAGAAACAACAGAATGCCTAAGCAAAGAACCAAAGCCCTTATCCAAGAGGTTGAATTGTATGGGCATCCTTGATAAAGAAATGGTGATTGAAAATTTGAAAGGACCTTCAAATTGTGGGTCAGAATTTCCATACACAGAGGATGACTCTCTGCTGGACTTGGGCATAAGCTACGCAGATCTGATTGGTTTAGAAGAATGCCAAAACACAGATGATGACCCCTTACTGTATCTCACTGATGCATCTTCCCCTATCCACGTACTGTCATCTGGAAGATGGAATAATCAAGGTGAATGCTTTATGGCTTTTTCTTTGGGGGGGTTTAAGTTTTTACGTGTGTGATTAATGAGCTTCCCTCTATTTTTTTTGGATGCAGACACTCTGCAGTGCGAGAGGAAACCAACAATCGATCAAGAATTTGAGCAATATTTTGCTTCACTTATGATTTAGCAGTTTTTGTGTAGATAAATATTGTTGCTAACAATGTGTGAAAAGCATCTTCTTAAATGTACAAAAAGTAACTTTTTCTGTTCATTCCCTCTGCCTTGAACTTTCTTTGCTTTCAAGTTGGCCTGTGCGTGAGCAGCTGCTGCAGCTTTTGCTGCTTCTCTGCCTTTTTTAATTCCTTCCTGAGATGCAGCCATTTCACTTTGTTTCTTCAGTGATAATTCAAATAAAGTATAGTTATGGCAGTTATGTGGTGTTACTGTTGTAATGAAATGGTGGTCTTCCATGAACGCCCTTGGAATGATCGAACAAAGTGTTTAAAAGACACTTTAAGCAAAGCTCTTAAAAAGGGTAAAATAGGAACAACACACACAAATAAATAATGAATGGAGGAGAAGGATTCATGTGGAAGACCCAGAATGATTTTCTTTGTTGGTTCATATCGCCGACCCCAATTGTTTTGGGATGAAGGCGTAGTTGTTGTTGTTTGTAAAAAGAATGCTTGAAAAGCATTACAAGAAGTGAAGTTTACAAGGAGGCTGCACCCCTATTTATACAAGAGCTAATACTTTCTAGCTGTTGGACTAGTTCCAACAGCTAGTATTTGGTTAAGTTTCAAGTGAAACTTAACCAAACTAGATATTATTTAGTTCGATACGAACTAGATAATATTTATTGTACAATAAATTAAAAAAAATAAAAAATAATAGATATATATAATAATAATATATTATTATTATATATATCTATATTACATTTTAACAATACTCAAACTTACGGTACAATGAACGAAAGTTTGTCTAAAAGGAAGTGAAATCTGGGAGCCGTAAGAGGTTTGGTGAAGAAATCTGCTACTTGGTATTCAGATGTAACATATGACAGATCAATGGTGCCGTGTAGTTTCTCCTCTCGAACATAGTGACAATCCATTTCTATGTGTTTGGTGCGTTCATGAAAGGTCCGGTTGCTTGTGATGTAGATTGCACTCTTATTGTCATAGCACATGCGCGATGCCTGTGTTGCTTCAACTCCCATGTCAGCTAACAGTCTTCGGAGCCAAACAACTTTCATTGTGGTGGTTGCCATGACTCTATATTCGGCTTCAGTGGAGAAAAGAGAGACCTTCTGCTGCTTCTTGCACCTCCACGGTACGAAAGATTCACCTAAGAACATACAAAAACCAGTGGTTGAGTGCCTATCATTAGGATCACCTCCCGAGTCAGCATCAGTATAAACAATTAAATCTAAAGAAGATGATGCAGACAAGAAAAGTCCTCGTGAAAGAGAACTCTTTAAATATCTAATAATGCGTAAGATTGCTCCCATGTGAATAGAGGTGGGAGTATGTTGAAATTGACTAGTTGTGTGGACAACATGTGCAATGTCTGGACGAGTGATAGAAAGGTAGGAAAGAGCTCCAATAAGTTGTCTAAATGGAGTAGGATCTTCAAATCGTTCTCCATCATCAATTTTCATCTTAACATTAACTACTTCTGGAGTATCTACTTTCTTTTCATCTGAGATGCCAGACCTGCAAATAATGTCAAAAGCAAATTTAGTTTGAGAAATCAAATACCTTCTAGGGGAATAAGCAACTTCTATGCCTAGAAAATATCGTAATAGTCCTAGGTCAGACATCTCAAAAAGAGTTTTAAGAAGAGTTTTGATATTAGCAACTCCCTGTTTGTCACCTCCAGTGATGATCATATCATCCACATAAAGAAGAAGGATAATGATACCTGCATCAGATTGCTTAATAAATAAGGCAATATCGGTCAAACAAGAACGAAAATCAATATTAGTCATAACATGACTAAACCTGTCATACCAGGCTTTTGATGCCTGTTTAAGACCATAAAGCGCTTTCTCAAAACGAAAAATTTTACCCTTAGGAAGACTAATATCAGGAGGAGCTTCCATGTATACTTCTTCAACAAGGCTCCCCTTTAAGAATGCATTTTTAACGTCCATTTGAAATATAGGCCATTTCTTAATAGAGTCTAAGGCAATTAAAGTTTGAACTATGGTCATTCGAGCCACAAGAGCAAAGATTTTCTCGTAATCAATGTCATACCCTTGAGCGTAGCCTTTGGCTACAAGACGTGCCTTGTATCTTTTTAGGGTCCCATCACTTTTGGTTTTGACTTTATAGAGCCATCGACAACCTATAGGTTTTTTTTTCAAGAAGTAGGTTTTGGATGGACTAAGTATTGGTTTTTTCTAAAGCATCTAGCTCTAATTTCATAGCTTCAATCCATTATGCATGATTTTTGGCTTCAAAATATGAGGAAGGTTCAACATAGGATTGAATTAAAGCAAGAGTTGCCCTATATGAGGGTGAAAAAGATTCATGGGACACAAACTTCCCAAGGGGTCTAGAGATTCTAGAAGTCCTACGAGGAGAAACTTCAGACAACCTTTCTAATGCGCATGGAGGGCGTTGCTCTCCAATTCTTCGTCTTGAATACTGAAGACTAACATCCCTACTAGTTTGATCTTCAGTATCAAGATCAAAGCTAGTAGGGCTTTGGTCATTGTCAAAACTACATTCAAAATCCTCTTCATCGGATTTGGAAGTTAAGTCAATTAAAAAGGAATATTCAGTAATATCCTTGTGTTTTTTACTTTAAAAAAAAATCTCCTTTTCAAGAAAGGTCACATTCCTTGACACATAATTTATTATTTTGAACATCGTAACATATGTACCATTTTTTATTTTCGGCATATCCTAAAAAGGCACATAGAATTGCACGATGGAAGAATTTATCATTTTTGTTTGTAAATACAAAACATTTGCAGCTAAATACTCTTAGTCTGGAGCTAAGGTATAAAGTTTTTCAACTAGAGTTTTGTTTTTTAAAGAAGAAGATGACATTCAGTTTATGAGATAAGTAGCACTTAAAGCTGCTTTTGCTCAAAATCCTTTTGACACTTGGCTTGCTATTAGCAAAGTCTGAGTGATCTCCATAATGTGATGATGTTTGCGTTCTGCAAGACCATTCTATTGCGGGGTGTTTGGGCAAGATCGTTGATGAATAATGCCATATGAAATAAGATAGTTTTTAAACTCTCTAGACATAAATTCTCTCCCTGAATTAGTGCAAAAAATAGAGACATTACTTTGAAATTTGTTTGTGACCATTTTATGAAATATTTGAAAGTGAGTAAAAACTTCAGTTTTATTTTTAAGAAAATAAATTCAAGTATGTCTAGTAAAATCATCTATAAAGATGACATAATATGCAAAGCCACCTTTAGAAATTACTGGTGCGGGTCTCCAAACATTCAAATATATTAACTCAAGTGGTTTTGAAGAGACAAAAGTTCTACTAGAGAAATGTAATCTTTTCATTTTTTTCAAGAATGCAGTCTTTACAAGCAAAATTTTCAGATTTACAAAACTTTCCCAAATTTGGAAAATATTGGATTTTAGACATATGAGGATGGCCAAGTCTTTTGTGCCATAAGTCTGTTTTCAATTTCTGAACATTTAAGCAAAAAACATTCTTGGGTAGCTCTAAAAAATCCATGTAATATAGTCCTCCTTCTTTATGGCCTTCCTCAATCAGCTTCCCTGACTGACGATCTTGTATCCAGCAACCATCAGAAGAGAATGATGTATTACATCCATAATCAGAAATTTGAGAAACAAATAAGAGATTCAAATTAAGTTTTGGAATATATCTAACTTCTGAAACACAAAAAGTTTTGTTTTTTCAAAACACCCAATTCCTTTTATTTCAAGAGATATTCCATCTGCTGTAAAGACTTTTGAAATACTTGAGTTATTTTTAAGACATTCGAATCAACATTTATAATGTGGGGTCATATGAAATGAGACACCAGAATCTAAAAGCCAAGGAAAGTTACATGGACTAGAAACAGACGCAACTGCCGCTTCAGTTGAGGCTTCAGCGGAAGAAAAGACTCCTTGAAGGATCTCCATAAGTTGAGCCATAAAAACAGGTGCATCTTGATCTTTTGATTCTTCAACTGATGCAACCTTCTTTTCATCTCTTTTCTTTAATTTTGGACATTGAGGCCTATAATTCCCCGGTTCATGATAGTGATGACAAATCACCTTTTTTTTTATCAAACTCGCCATTTTGCCTCCCAAAATGAGGTGGCCTGTAAGTGCGAGTGTGATTCCCAGGCTTAGATATAGCTAGGACCGAATCATCATCAGTTTTAGAAGAACCTTTTCAGAGACGATTTTCCTCCATTGTTAGTTATTTAATAGTTTCAACAATGGAGGAAATCTTTCCCCAATGAAGGAGGGCCGATTTGGTGGTTTCAAATTCTGGCATTAACCCAGTTATAAATTGGTAAAAGTGTTCAACATCAAGTTGCTTTTGGCGAAGCTCAATGTCTTCGGCACAATGCCACTTTGGTTCTAAGAGAGAAAGTTTCTCCCAAAGTTTCGACAACCCATTGTAATATTCACGAATCGTTTTATCACCTTGAGTCATTATTTGAACATTTTCTTGAAGGTTGCACACATGTGCAATATCTTTAAGGGAATACATATTTTTAAGGTATTTCCATGCCTTATCGACATGATCGAATTTGGCAAGGCTTGAACATTTTTTAATGTCAATGCTATTGATAAGCCATGACATTATTTTTGCATGAGCTATTCTCCACTCTTTCCATTTTTTCTCATAAGAGACTAGGGCTTTGATTTTCTCTTCTTTCGATAGAGGAACCTATTTATCTCCCTCTTTTTTGGTAAGAGATAGTTTAGGTTCCGAATCGGAACCATCCACAATCCCCCATAAACCTTTTCCCCATATATGGAGCTTCATGATAGAAGCCCATGTTACATAGTTCGTATCACTTAACTTCATGGGAATGATAGTGACTTTATCATTGTCATCCATCGATTACAAGGGAAGAGAAAGAATAAGGTTAGAAGAGAAGAACAATAAAAGAATGAAAAAAGAAAGGGATACAAGATGTTGAAGCTCTTCAAATGAAGTGATAAAATACTTCCCTTCAAGCGGCAAAACACTTTTGCAAAGGGCACGGAAACCGAGACAATTTTTCTCCAAGATCTAATATTTTCATAGCTTTGATACCATGTAGTGAAATGGTGGTCTTCCATGAACGCCCTTAGAATGATCGAACGAAATGTCTAAAAGACACTTTAAGCAAAACCCTTAAAAAGGGTAAAATAGGAACAACACACACATAAATAAATAATTTTATTTATGTAAAAAGGATGCTTGAAAAGCATTACAATAAGTGAAGTTTACAAGGGGGCTGCACCCCTATTTATACAAGAGCTAATGGGAGAGCTCATAAAGAGCTCTCCCTTCTAGGGAGTTGGACTAGTCCAACGGCTAGAAATCTAGTTGTTTGACTAGTTCCAACAGCTAGTATTTGGTTAAGTTCCAAGTGGAACTTAACCAAACTAGATATTATCTAGTTCGATACGAACTAGATAATATTTATTATACAATAAATTAAAAGAAAATAAAAATAATAGATATATATATATAATAATAATAATATATTATTATATATATCTATATTACATTTTAACAACTATATGGTATTTTTAGAAAATTAATTGTATTTCAGACTGATGAAGTTGTCAACAATTGGCAAACCAAATCTACAACTAGTGACAGAGATACTTCACCACATCTCAGACTAGTACCTGTATTAGCAGCTGGAATTAAAATACCACATTAGCATTTCTAGCTAAAATATTGGAGTTATTTCATTTACAGATAGTGTCATAGCTTTGATAATTGTTCCCAGTATCTGAATCAAACACGCTCTAATAAAAAATACGAGGACTGAGGTAAACCATTTTTAGTTCATCAGGTTGAGTTTCATAGAGTTCTAGACTAATGATTTACATACATATGCTCAAATTTGTGGAGTTAGAGATTTTTTTTAATATCGGGGTAAAAACATTATATTTTCAAAAATTTTGGTATAATATTATCCCTTGAAAATATTGTGATAAATTTGTGAATTTCAAATTACCGGCAATATTTGTAACTGCTCAGAAACACTATCCAGAGCAATGTTGTTGAAAGCACGCCTCAAGGAGAAAAAAGTGTGCCTCGCCTCGAATTGAGGGGCTTTTTGCCTTGAGGCGCAATCCTATGGCGCAACCTGAGTGAGGCATGCACCTCATATGCCTTGAAGCGCACACCTTTTCTTTGGCTGGTCAAATGAGATCAAAGCCCTCTCTTTCTCTTTCTCCTTTTCTTCTTCTTCTTCTTCTTCCCTTCCTCTGCTTCTTCTTTTTCTTCTTCCCTCCTTTTTTCTTCTTCTTCCTTTGTTCTTGTTCTTCCCTCTTCCTCCTTTTTCCTCAGTTCATGTGTTGCTTTATATTCATGTGTTGATTCATGTGTTTTTTTATATTCTAATTATCATCAGAAATTATGATTGACTGCTAGTTTCCTCTTTCATGCTTTCGTAGTAGCTTTTTGTCAACTTCTGAAGCAGATATTAGCAGCAATCCTGAAAACTGAACAAGCCGATATGCTGAAACCAAGTAACACACCCCTATGTCTGTACATTTAATTAACATGGAGTCCTGCATGTTTCCCTCATGGCAATATGCCGATAAACCTTCAGTATTTTTACAAAACTGAAATAATGTTGCTGTTTTATAAAATGTGCAAGTAGGCTTGTGATTATGTATGTATATGTAATTGATTGTATGTGTTGGCTTTTGTAAAGACTGTATATCAATTTGTGAATGTTAGTTTCATGGTTTGTGTTATTATTTAAAAATAATATTTTGATAGGTGAATGTACATGTAATTGACTGTGTATGTAGGTTTGTAGTCTGTAGATGTACATATAAGGATTGTGTATGTACATGTAATCCGTTGTATATGTGTAGGTTTGTAATTTTGCATATAAAGATTGTTCATGTGAATTTGTGACTTTTAGTTTGTCATTAGATCATGTGAATTAAAATAAGTTTTCTCCCTCATATAAATAAAGCATTTCTTTTATTTATTTGTATTTTTAGATTTTTTATGTTTTAAAATATATATTTTTGAAGCTTACGCTTTATGCCTTGAGGCTTAAGCAACATTTCATATTTGGTGGAGCGTTTCTGTGCCTCAACTCTTTTTACAACATTGATCCAGAGTTAAACCTTTGTGAGGAACCCACTCAACTTTCAAATGTAAGTGTCTGCAATGGATATTCATAGCCAGCATCAGGTTATTAGAAAAACAATTAGCAAAAGAATAGATAAAAAGGTAGTGAACAGTGTTGTGAAAAGCGTTGAGGCGCGAGGCGCTGCACCAAAATCTAAGGTGAGGCGTAAAGCGTAAGCCTCAATTTTTTTTTGAAAACTTTAAAAAAACTATAAAAAAGATATAAAATTACAAATAAATAAAAAATGCTTTATTGATGAAGCAACAACCAAAAAAAAATAAAAAATCTCAAATAAATACTGGAAAATATGAGATTAACATGTAAAATATGATAGAGTACCTAGGGACGTTCTCTGGTGGACAATGATGAAGAAAGGTGTTTCTCTCAAGTACATTAAAATAATTAAAGATATGTATGAAGGAGTAGTAATCAATGTCCGCACTTGTGGAGGGGTGACAATCAATTTTCCTATAACGGTTGGGTTACATCAAGGATCTGCTTTAAGCCCTTTCCTATTTGCTATAGTGATGGATGAGCTTACGAGATCAATTCAAGAAAATGTGTCGTGGTGTATGTTGTTTGCTGATGATATTGTTTTGATTGATGAGTCTAGAACTGGGGTTAATGCTAAGTTAGAATTATGGAGACAGACATTGGAAGCATGAGGTTTTAAGTTGAGTAAGAGTAAGACAAATTACATGGAATGTCGGTTTAGTAAGCAACAAAGTAATGATGAGAGTGTAGTGAAGCTTGGTGAGCAAGAAATACCGGTGGATGATTGTTTCAAATATTTGGGATCTATCATTCAAAAGTATGGAGAAATTGATGGAGATGTAAATAATAGGATAAAGGTTGGGTGGATGAAATGAAAAAGTGCAACTGGAGTGTTGTGCGATCGTAGAATGCCATTGCGGTTGAAGGAAAAGTTTTATAGGACGACTATTAGGCCTGCTTTACTATATGGTACGAAATGTTGGGCTGCCAAGAGACATCATATTCAAAAAATGAGTGTAGCTGAGATGCGTATGCTGAGATGGATGTGTGGAAATACAATAAAAGATAAGATTCAGAATGAGGAGATACGTAAGAAGGTAGGCGTTGCACCCATTGAAAATGAGATGAGAGAGAATCGTTTACGGTGGTTTGGACATATTCGGCGAAGGCCTAATGATGCTCCAGTTAGAAGGATGGAGAAATGGGAAAATATATTAGTTAAAAGAGGTCGGGGTAGGCCTAGAAAGGCATGGATGAAGGTGATAGGAAAGGATATGAATGTTTTGAACCTCACCAAGGGCATGACATTGGATAAAAATGATTGGAGGAGAAGGATTCATGTGGAAGACCCATAATGATTTCCTTTTTTGGTTCATATCGCCGACCCCAATTATTTTGGGATGAAGGCGTAGTTGTTGTTGTTGTTGTTGAATGCAACAATTCTGTTTTCTACTATGTGACCTGCAATACACAGATTTAAAACTCAATCTAATTCTGTTTTCTACTGTGTGACATGCAAAATACAAGCAGTGATCTTTGAGTAAAGAGGCATAAATACCATGGCTTGGAGATGAATAACATTAAAGCCACAATTAAAATTATAAGAAAATAAGGTGTCAATCATACTTAGCAAGATAAGAAAACAATAAAAATAATTTAGAAACAACATATAGTAAAAATCAACTACTAATGTTGTTCTTTACCAGTTTTAAGAATAAACATTATGACCAACATCAAAGCCAAACTAGCAACTCAGACATTCACAAATAATCATTATGTTATATCGAGTTTTTAACATAATCAGTAGCTGCCAATACAAACATGCACACACACATACATATAAATGTATATACAATGCATGTTGTACAACATAAATTCTATCTATTTCATGTTGTATACCAACCCAAAATTTAACGCTAAAGGAGAGTAGAACTCAATCGAACTGCAGACTGCTATTTCACACAGAAAAGAAAAATATATACAAATTTCTTTCATATCTAAATGACAAAAAAACAAATGACAGAAAAGAAATTTTGCAAATGAAGAGGAGAGGAAGCATTACCTAAATGAAGAAGCTTGCGTGGCCGAGAGACATACTATGTATGAGAGACGAGAGAGAGAGAGATGATGAGTTGTGGAGCCTAGTTTTTGCCCTTGTAGTAAGGGGTGTCTGGGGGCTCCCCCCGACGCGATTTTTTTTGGGCTTATGTTTGAGACCCGGTGTCTTATGGATCAGACCCGATTTTTTTAGGTTTAGGGCTGTCTCTCTTGCCTTGTATAAATTCTTTCTTTTCTTTCTCTCTTGTATCTGTCGAGAAAGAGCAATATAGTTTTTTCCTCTGGGCGGCCGTGGGTTTTTTCTTCCTCTCGGATTTGAGGGGAGTTTTTTTCACGTAAATTTGTGTGTTTTTGTTGTGTTTTGTTTCCTTCGATTGTTTCTTGCTCGCGGTTTTCGTAACAAGAGAGAGAGACTGCATGTGAGAGACGAGAGAGAGACTTCGTGAAAAAAATACGAGAGATAGAGAGAGACTGCGTGAAAACATATATAGGGTTGGGGGCCCTTTTTTTAAACTCCCCTCATTTGACCAAAATTTTAAGACATGCGCGCCTCAAGGCGTATGAGGTGCACACCTCGAGGCTTTTGCGCTTTATACATGCACCTCAAGGCATGAAGGCCCTTGCCTTGAGGCGAGGCACGCTTTTTGTGCCTTGAGGCACATTTTTAATAACATTGGTAGTGAAGGAACTGTAACTGTCACATGCCCAGCTAAAAAAGGGCACTTCAATGACATAATGTGCAAGAGAGAAAGTATACAAACAATGCCACTTGCTTCACCTTCAAGGTTTTGAGGGCAATGTCTCAAGCTTTGATGATTGCATCCTTTAATCCTTTCCAAGCTCACATGAGAAAATGGTGTCAAAAACTTCATCAGTTTCTGCAAGGAAACTTTCATAATGGACTCTCCATTTCAATCATCCATAAAGATTAATCACCTTAATTATTCATCATATGAGTGTATAAGTCTATATGATATATTAACCACTGTTTTATATAACTCACAATGTACTCATTCATCTATCTATTCCCCGTCCATGCTCCCTCATGCATGGTAATATATTTATATCATTTACCAAGATGGTAGTTTTTCCTAAGCAATGTTTTACATAAGAAATGGTACACTTTCTTCCAGTTCAAAGGCATAATATTTGTTCCCATGTTATATTTCATTCTCACAGCTATGCCACATGCATACTTCATTTTAATCTCAGAGTATCCCCTTATATACCATTCCTAATGGGAAACCGCATACAAATAGCATATACATATCCTGGTTTCTAGGGCTCTGTTAGCATGATACTTCCAAACCCATGTCCTGGTAACAAACACAAAGTTACTGACCTCAAGGGGTCACACACATGGTCTCGAGCTCGTGGATAGGGAGGTTTCCGACTACCTCGTGTTCAAGTCGGCATGTGGCCGCCCCCTTCTGCAAAGCGAAACAAGAGGCTCCCTAGGGGTTGAAAAGGGTACCGTGGAGTTTTGTGCTTGCTGGGATGGTGACCATAGGTAGGTCTCCAATTTTGAGTCTGACTTCCTCACCTCCTAGAGATCACAGTTGTAGGTTGCATCTTCTCAATCAGACCTTATAGATATTCTTAACACAGTTTATTTGATAGGAATCATGTTTTTTGGACATCATAATAAGTCTTTTTAAGCCGTACGTGAGCAGTTGATTTTTGAAGATCTTAAAAAACCTACATGTATGTCATAATCACTTAATCACATGATCCAAAACTTGTTTTTAACTAAATACTGATTTTAGATCATATATATATATATATATATATATATATATATATATATATATATATATATATATATATATATATATATATGAAGGAGTAGTAACCAATGTCCGCACTTGTGGAGGGGTGACAACCAATTTTCCTATAACGGTTGGGTTACATCAAGGATCTGCTTTAAGCCCTTTCCTATTTGCTATAGTGATGGATGAGCTTACGAGATCAATTCAAGAAAATGTGCCGTGGTGTATGTTGTTTGCTGATGATATTGTTTTGATTGATGAGTCTAGATCTGGGGTTAATGCTAAGTTAGAATTATGGAGACAGACATTGGAAGCAAGAGGTTTTAAGTTGAGTAAGAGTAAGACAGAATACATGGAATGTCAATTTAGTAAGCAACGAAATAGAGATGGGAGTGTAGTGAAGCTTAGTGAGTAAGAAATACCGGTGGATGATTCTTTCAAATATTTGGGATCTATCATTCAAAAGTATGGAGAAATTGATGGAGATGTAAATCATAGGATAAAAGTTGGGTGGATGAAATATGGAAGAGTGCAACTGGAGTGTTGTGCGATCGTAGAATGCCATTGCGGTTGAAGGAAAAGTTTTATAGGACGACTATTAGGCTCGCTTTACTATATGGTACGGAATGTTGGGCTGCCAAGAGACATCATATTCAAAAAATGAGTGTAGCTGAGATGCGTATGTTGAAATGGATGTGTGGAAATACAATAAAAGATAAGATTCAGAACGAGGAGATACGTAAGAAGGTAGGCGTTGCACCCATTGAAAATAAGATGAGAGAAAATCGTTTACGGTGGTTTGGACATATTCGACGTAGGCCTAATGATGCTCCAGTTAGAAGGATGGAGAAATGAAAAAATATATTAGTTAAAAGAGGTCGGGGTAGGCCTAGGAAGACATGGATGGAGGTGATAGGAAAGGATATGAATGCTTTGAACCTCACCGAGGACATGGCATTGGATAGAAATGAATGGAGGAGAAGGATTCATGTGGAAGAACCAGAATGATTTTCTTTGTTGGTTCATATCGCCGACCCCAATTGTTTTGGGATGAAGGCGTAGTTGTTGTTGTTGTATATATATATATATATATATATATATATATATATATATAGGGTCTGATCAATGAAAAAAAAACTAAAAATTTGAAACATCTATTAGGTAGGAGTAGGTGTTCCGGGAGCACCATATCATTACTACTACATACCATCAACATAGAAAAGTTCTCTGCTGGTGCAAGAGAATAAGGTTTCATCAACTAAAAGATCGTTTGGACAACCCCTCCATAAACATGACGTGTACATGCTAAATGAAACATGCTAAATGGGTTTTTTCTGCACTTCCGGTGTTTTTTTTTGCAGTTCCGACCGCATAAATGTGTTGGACATGGTCGATTTACGAGGAATCCATACCTGGATCATGTGTTTTCGATGAAAAAATAATATTTGGAGCCTAAAAAATTTACAAATATTTTGGACCGTTGATTTTTAGAATGTTATAAAAACCCACCATGTATCTGAATCGAACGCTTCAAGAGCTGATCCCTATAAAATTAAATACATAGATCACATCCGTACGATTAAATTTTAAAAATAAAGCGAAAACCATGAAAAACTAAGATTCAATTAAAGTCTTCAAATAATACTCTTGTAACTCAGTAGAATCAGTCAATTTGGCTTGAAGTCAATTGATCAACAACTATTAACCATCAGGTAATACAAGTAACTTAACAGAATAAACCCATAACTTGGTGGCCATCTTGCTTTTATTTTTCCTCTTATTGTTAATTATGCAACTCAAGAGTAGGGATATATTGTGATATTTTAGCTCCACCTGATGGAATTTTGCTGGGTAAATATTTACTACTAATTAATGAAGGCCCGGAACTATTGAGCATAAATCTTTTTCTTTTTGTTATTTTTATATATATTTTTTGGCAGATTGGACCCAATGGATCTAATTTATAATAGTAAGAAATGAGTTTTGAATCATGTGATTGTGACATGCAAGCAGGTTTCTCAAGGGCTTCAAAAGCTTGGTTAAATCTTCTCTTCAAGCACTCCAGCCAATATAAACTTGAATAACTTTTAAAACTACCTGCCATAGTGACAAACATTAAAAACGGCAAAATCTCATTTTTCAAAAACTTGCCGGAATTTGAATTTTTTTCATAAATCTCACATTTTTTTGGCAAAATCTTGGCAATAAAAAAATAAATTTAAAAATAAAAAACTATTTTTATAAGAAAATATTAATAAAAATTATTTAAAAATAAAAATACACATTTTTTTATGATAAATAGCCGTTTAAAACGTAAATATAGCATTTAAATCATGGTATTTATGTTTTTTCATAAATCTCATGATATTTTGAAAATCTCGTGAGAAATTGCCATTTTAAACTTTCAGGCAATTTCTCGCAATATTTTCATAAATATCATGAAAAAAAATCCTCGATATTTAGCACTATGCTACCTACCAATTTTTAGCATATGGACTTGGGGATTATTTGTTGGCATCTATTTCTTATTGTCTTTAGCATAAAAAAAAAATTAATGAGATAGCAACATGTAAAAAACCTGATATTTTCAGCGAGGTGGTATCCCATGTGGTAAGCGGGGTCCTGTGCAAAGCTGAAGGCCCAGGTTCGAATCCCTCAGCTACATGGGGCTTAAGAGATATCTGGTATAGGGGGTCTGCCTAACACCAGTTTCCCTTAAAAAAAAAAACAAAAAACCATGATATTTTCAAAATAACAGTTTTTTTTTAATATCATGTTCTTAATGGCAACATAACAGCTATTGAAAATTTCATAAATGCACGATATTTTAAAAATATCCTCTATATTTATAGCAATGGTTCCACCTCACTCTCACGTATGAATTTGATTTATAGCTAGCCCTCAAACAAGTTAAGGCAAAGGACCTGCTGTGCTGGTTATGGCAGAGTTTGACCTTGGGCTAGGTGTGTCCAATGTCTAGAATGATGGCATGCTTGAGGTACCGTTTGACTAGGTTAAGCTTGGAAGATTCCTAAATGAACCATTTAAAAATATGTGCCTTGAAAGCATAGTTTTAAAACCCAGTGACTCATCACTCGACTAGTTCTTGATTGACTCGTGACTCGGCCGGGTCAATCCTGTGACTCAGTCTGGTTATGTTAACTTTATATTTTATATAAAATATGTATATACTATGTATATTTTATAGTATGTTACTAATATGTTATATATAATATGCATTATATGGTATTATTTATAATATATTTAATGTATAATTTTATTAATATATATAAGGATATGTTTATATATAATATATATTATATTTCATATAATACATGTAATTGTATACAAAATATAATATATATGTATATATGTTCATGGGCTGACTTGGCCTAGTCATGCTGAGTTTTGTTCACTGGATTGAACTGAGTCAAACCGAGTCACTTGATTGACTCGGCGAGGTTTTGAACCATGCCACTATGGGGCCGGCTTACCACTTTAGTCATTCATGGGTTTCTCATTAAAAGAAAAAGTTGCCTTGATAGGCTCTCACTTTAGTCATTCACGATGAGTAGGGTCAATGGGTTGGGTTTGTTCGGACCCAAGTGAAACCAGACTTAGGACTAGATTTTTGGGTATGGTATTGGGTCTGGACTCGAGTCTAATTGGGTCCATTATAAGAAAAAACATACCCAGATCTGATAAAAACTACATGAACCAAACTTGAACCATACCCGGTAATATCATATTTTTTATCATTTTTACATTGAAAATTTGGGGGTCTTAATCAGAACTCGGGTCGGGTCTGGGTCTGGTATAAAATTTCACAAACTATACTCGGGTCCATGTATTAATCGGACCTTCAAGTCTGAACCCCGGTCTTAATCGGGTCTTCTTATTTATCACCATACCCGAACCCTATAGGGTTTGGTAAACCAGGCCTGTTGACAACCCTAATGCTGAGGAAACCCTCGTGGAGGGCTGGGTTACTTAATAGGCTTGGACTAAACCCCAGGTGAGTGTGTGCTAGCAGGGTTCGATCTGCAATCTTTATCTTAATGACCTCACGCATACTCTGCTGGCCATGAGGTCGACCCTGGTTGACTTGATCGCCTTGGTCAATTAGTTGGCTATAGTGTTTGGGCTTAGACATGGTGTTAGGGATTTTATAAAAGAATGGCAGATCAGGTACAATCACATTGCACACTTTGAGTGCGCCGCAATCGCCTGACTGCCATCCATCTTATAGTGCCCTACGATTGACTGGCTGTCAACCAACTATAGAGGGCTCCCAAGTGCAACGACACACTCAAAGTGTGCAATGTGAGTGCACCTGATCCGCTCATCCATAGAAGGCTTGGCTGCACTCCAAAGACTTGACTGGACAAAAAATAACTATAACAAATTGGGTATCCACTAAGAAAACTCCTAACAAAATTGGGTATACACTTTTAGGCACTCTTTGAATATTTCATATCAAAAATTTCATGATTACATTTAGTGTTGGGGAACCATAGGGATGGCAGAGGGGTGTGAGACAAGGTCTCCACCCCTGCCCGATCTCAAAATCCTACCCTTCATCACCACACTTGTTTTGATTTTAACCTCCATCCCCACCTTCATCCCCGTTTCATGTCCTCCATCTTCGGTCCAAACAGGGCAAGGTAGGGCGCCCGTTTCCCCTCGATCCACTGCTATCTCTAAAGAAGGATCAGGGACGGAACAAGGCAGGGCAAGGTGGGGATCGAGGATGGTGATGGGATGGGGCAGGGTGGGAGACAAGGTCTCCACCCCTGCCCCCTTTCAAAATCCTAACCTTCATCCCCGCACTGGTTTTTATTTTAACCTCCATCCTCGTTTCATGTCCTCCATCTTCGGTCCAAACAGGGCAAGGCACCGTTTCCCCTCAGTCCACTGCCATCTCTAAAGAAGAATCATGGACGGAACGGGGCAGGGCAAGGTAGGGATTGAGGATGGTGACAGGACAAGATGGGTCTGAGCAGGAGAAAGTGTAAGTCCATCCCCGCACGGGTTTTGATTTTAACCTCCATACCCGCTTCATGTCCTCCAACCACGGACCAAACGGGGTGAGGCGGGGTGGGGCCCGTTTTCCCTGGTCCACTGGCATCCGGCCCATCCCTAGGGAACCATGATAAATATAAAAGTTGATCACTGATACTCGTATTTGAGACCCTAGGACGTGTTTGAATGATCGGATCTCAAATTTGGATTTTTTTTTTAAACGAAATCTAAAAAAATGAATCAATAGAAAAAGCCAAAAACACCTGTAAAACTGAAATATTTTGAAAACATCATGATTTTTAACGTTTACACGAAAAAATGGAAACATTATCATGATATATATGTTTCCAACGACAAAAGCTTGGGGGATATCCTTTTTTAACATATATTTTTAACTTTATTTTGAATAATTTTAAATTTTAAATTTACTTATTTTGGCAAGATTATCTTAAAAAACCTGAGAAAAAAGTTTTTTTTTAGAAACTTTAATAATTCATAGCTGATAAATTGCCGTTTTAAAAGTTTGCAACTTGGGTAAGGCTAGACAACTCAATCTATGGTCCCAATTGAGAGTTTGAACCACATCTAGCCTTAGTTGGTCAACATTAAGACTTTTATTAAAATGCGCCAATTAAAAGATTGAGAGGAACAACGTGGCTCAATCATGAACCAAGTTGGCTTGGCTCAGTACTCGATGTAGTCGATCAAGTTTGAATACCAAGTCAACCTTATAGGTTTGACTTTACCTCTCCTCATCTTAGTTTCTCTTAAACAAGGGCAACATGCATAAATATGATTAAAAGTGTGTGAAAGTGGACCTGCATGATAGCGAGACAAGCAGGGAAGAACTTTTCTACTACTTTTACATGTATGGGTGTCAACAGGTCGGGTTTACCCAGACCCGGCCCAAAGCAAACCCTATAGAGTCTGGGTATGGTGATAAATAATAAAACCCGATTAAGTCTCGGGTCCAGACCCGAAGGTCTGATTAAGTAGGTGTGTCAACAGGTCAAGTATGGTTCAGACCCAGGTGGAACCAGACCTGACCTCAATTTTTGCTAGTATTGGGTCCGGACATGAGCCGAATCAGACCCAGCATAAGAGAAACCATACTCGGCCATGATAAGAATTACATGAACCAGACTCGGACCATACCCGGTAAAACCATATTTTTATTATTTTACATTGGAAAATTACGGGTCTTAATCTGAACTCGGGTTGGGTCTCGGTCTGGTATAAAATTTCACAAACTATACCTATTAATCGGACCTTCGGGTTCAGACCCGGGTCTTAATCATGTCTTCTTATTTATCACCATACCCGAAACCTATTGGGCTTGGTTCTGGTCGGGACCCGACCGGTTGATACCTCTTCTTACATAGAATATTGATTCAAATTCAATTAGGCAGAAAAGTAAGATTATGCTAAAAGATATGCAATAAACATACATGATCTCATTTGCATACTCTCTATAAGCCATTATTATTTTTTTTCACAAAAATGGTATAAATAAACATTTAATTACCTGGCTTTTATTTTCTTTTTTTTAAAAGAACAAAAAGAAAAGGAATAAAATGTTTTCATTCTTCTTCTTAAAAAAAAAATCTATAAAAAAAAGACACGATAGTTATATTATATAAATACTAACACAATAGTAACCTCACATAATTTTAATATGATATTCATATAATATAATACAGTATTAAGGGTGCAAGTATTAGTCTTATATTAGCACAAAAGTAACATTTGCATCAAATATTATCATAGTTTGTGCGTAGCACGGCTTAAGTCATCTTTGATTGCTACTATGGTTAGTGACGGTGACATGAAGGATAGGATTGTTAATTCTTGATTCAAATTCCTTTGATTTAAGAAAACAAGGGGAATGGTGGCCTGGTTGCAGAGCAAATGGGTGGGTGGTAAAAAGCGGGGAAATCAGCCAAATCAAACCCACCAGTAGGATGGAGAATGGTATTGAGAGAGAGAGAGAGAGAGAGAGAGAGAGAGGTGGTTTTGGTTTTACACAGTTTTGTGTTTCTGTGGACCGGGCCTGGCGAAAAACCATGGGCAGGCACAAACAGCATGCCCTCTCTCTCTCTCTCTCTCTCTCTCTCTGTCTCCTTAAAATGCAAACCACCGTTCAGAGTCTTAACCTTTCACCGTATACGTCACTACCTCCTGCTGTATCCCTTCTTCAGCACCCTTTGCTAAAGACTGGGTTGGGCACCAATCCAGTTCCCATTGATTCAAAGGACATGAAACCCACTGCTGCTGCTGCTGCTCCCTTCTGAAATGGGATGAATTCCCCTTGAGCATCCCTCTCTCTCTCTCTCTCTCTAGTGCAATAAGGAACCCATCATCTTTTATCCTCTTTTGAACACCAAAAACCATCTATATATCAAGTCATCCCAGTTCATGTTGGAGGTCCTATTTGGAGATTTCGAGAATTTCTCATTTCTCCACTCTATATATCAAGCCATACCTCTCTCTCTCTCTCTAAAAAATCTAGTGCAATAACAAGGAACCCATCAACCATTATCCTCTTTGAACACCACAAACCATCTGGGGTGTTGATTCTGTGGCACCCCAGTTCATGTTAGAACGTCATATGTAGTAGAGAGGACTAGTATAAACTCCTAGTTCTTTTGACATAATTAGTAGGACGGGCAAAAGAAAGAAGCAAATAAGGGAAGATGCTGAAGGGGATGGAAAGCAATGGGGTGGAGATGCCAGGCACAATGCTCCCAGGGATGGGATCAGGAATTCTAGCCCTGGAGATGCCTCTGCACCACCACCACCAACAACAACTACACCACCTTCAGCAGCAGCACCATCTCCACTTGGCCCCCTTCTCCTCCTCCCTCATCCACGACTCCAACCTCTCAGACCAGTCCCACCAGCAGCCCAAGCACCCCTACGGTATGCCCATGACCACCAATCAGCAGATGGCCTCCTTCAGCGACGAGGAGGAGGCCGCCAGGGGCTACGCTGCCGAAGACGGTGCCGGCGCCGGCGATGGGAGGGACGGGGAGAGGGTGCCGCCATGGCAGAGGATGAAGTGGACGGACGACATGATCAGGCTGCTCATCGTGGTTGTGCATTTCGTCGGCGACGACGGTGGCGGGCTGGATTCCGGCCCCGTCAAGGCCGAGAAGAAGAAGGTTGGTGTTGGTGGTGGCAGCAGCGGCAGCGGAATGCTGCAGAAGAAGGGGAAATGGAAGTTTGTGTCGAGGGCGATGCTCAAGAAGGGGTACTACGTCTCCCCCCAGCAATGCGAGGACAAATTCAATGATCTCAACAAGAGATACAAGAGGGTGAATGATATCCTTGGCAAGGGGACGGCTTGCAGAGTGGTGGAGAACCAGAGCCTCCTTGAAACGATGGACATCTCACCAAAGATGAAGGAGGAGGTGAGGAAGCTCCTCAATTCCAAGCACCTCTTCTTCAGAGAGATGTGTTCCTACCACAGCAGCAGCTCTGGTGGTCACCAGGCTTGTGAGGCCAAGCCTTCTATGGCTCATCATCAGCAGCAGCAACATCCCCAAATCTCCAGGCCTCATGACCAGCGTTGCTTCCACCAGGATATTAGCTCAGCACCAATCAACAAAGAAGTTGAAGATGAGAATGAGCATGATGATGATGATGAAGAAGATGATGGTGGCGACGCAGACGAGAACGAAGCCGGGCAAGACGAATCGTCTGCGAAGTGGCTGCGGCTAAGTGGTGGTGGTCGTAGTGTTTCTTCCTTGTCACCAATGCAGCAGCAGCTCAAGTTGGAATTGGCTAGTGTGTTTCAGGATGGGGGGAAGACGGTGTGGGAACAGAGGCAATGGATTAGGAGCAGGTCTGTGATGCTTGAGGAGCAGAAGGTGAGCTACAAATGCCAGGCGTTTGAGTTAGAGAAGCAGAGGTTTAAGTGGCAGAATTTCAGCAGGAAGAAGGAGAGGGAGCTCCAGAGGATGAAGTTGGAGAATGAGAGGTTGAAGCTTGAGAATGAGAGGATGCTGTTTGTTCTTAGGCAGAAGGAGATTGAGATTGATGGTGTTATCAAGAGATCAGAGCCTTCATCCATCACTGCATGAGGAATCTCTCTCTCTCTCTGTTCTATATATTGTATGGTAATGCACTCTTGGGCCTAGCTGCTGCAGAATGGGAATGTTTTGTAGACCATCTTTTTGGTTTTGTTTCTTTCTTTGTGGGAGCCCTCAATTTGCTGTTTCATGAGGCATTGGTTTTATACCTTGGATAACTGAGATGCTTTTCTGTCTCTTTTTTAGTCAAACTGAGATATACCCTCTTTTATTGCAGTTCTCGTTCTTCAGTCTGCAAAAAGCAGATGATTTCGAATCTGAGAAAAGAAGCAATCTGTGGAAAGTTTGATTTTTTCCTATCAAAAAGTAACAAAGTGAAATTTTCTGCTGGTATCTATGACACGGTTCTATATTTCAAAAAATATGTCTTGGTCTGGTCAGGTTGGTGTATTCTCTGTTGGCACACGCAACATGCTTGGTTAATTAGGGGGGGGGGGGGTGTTGTTTGGGTGCACCAAGTTATCCTGAAAATTGAAAAACTAGGATAATCATAGAATTATCAGGGATGTTATATTCTGTTCCATAACTCAATATCCGTGTCAATATCCTACTTTTGATATATTGGTTGATCTGAAGACCAATGTTATCAAAATTGAATCAAATTGGCCTTTTTTCGAATTGATTTGGGAGCAATTCAGCCCTTACTGAATTGGCAGATTAAGTACCGGTTTATCTCGGGGTTGGCGGAGTGGGGCGGGGCCTTGGCCGTTAGACAGTCGTTGAAGGTTTAATTCTCATGGGTGTCCTCTCTGTGCAAGCTGATGCCCAGCATATAGTCCCCAGGGGCTTGGGGTTCTAGCTCTGTAGTTTTAAGCTGTCAGCGAAATGACTGTAGGAAAGACGGAGCCATTGCAATTTCTTCTTAGTATAAATAAAAAAAAATCTCGATTTGAGCTGTATCGATGTGTGTGGCCTGAATCGTATCTGAATTGGCCTGTATATGTAATTTTCTTCTTTCTGATTTTTTTGGAATTAAAAAGATCATTTTTCATTCAGATAGTGCAGGAGTAGCCGGGTATTGATATTTTTGTGATTAGAGAGATAAGAACTATTTGCATTGAGTTGTAACTTCTCTCAGTTACTAGCTTTTTTGGGAAAGCAGATTCAATTCAGAAACCGATTCTAACAACATGCTAAAATACAAGTTGAAAATAGCTTATGGAATCTTATTAGAGATTAATGAAATATCTGAGTTGGATTTCATGATGAGGAAGCAGTTTTCAAGGAAAGAAGAGGTTTGTGTTAATGTTTTAAGCAGGTGAAGATACCATTAAGAAGAAAATTAAAATGTTTTTAGATCGGTCAATAAGCCTTTAAAGAAGCAAACACAATGATAAGAAGTTGAAATAAAAGTTCTTGATATTTTTTTAGGATTAGTTTGGTTCGATCACATGAAATTCACTTCCTCATACACTTTAGAAAGTGAATCTCATTTACTTTTTTAGCAAAAGCAACCAAATGTAAAAAGTACTCTTATGAGAAAGTAAATCCCATTTGCCTTTGCAAATGAGTAGAAAGTGAATCTTATTTGTATGAGAACCCGAATCTCATGAGGTTTAGAAAGTGAATTTCATTTTTACAGTACCCACAAACAACCAAAAGTAGCCTTAATGAAAAATGATTGACAGAGAGCATGTCATTTTCAATGTTTGGACTATCAAACAATTGCCATCTCCATGAGGGGCAGTCGTTCCATGTGGTGTTGTTCCAAGGGAGGCTCAAAAGGGGTAAGGTAAGATTATTTTAAGGGCCTGTTTGGTTAGCATGTAATATCCAGACATATTAGATACCCGAAAAAAAGAAAACAATAAATAATTTGTTGTTGTTTGGTTAGCAACTTAGGGTTTTTCAAAATCGGATATCTTAAAAAAACCTGAAAAATGTTAATCCAATGAATACCTTGATTAACAAAACCAGAGAAAAAACGTGTTTTTTCTTCTTCACTAAAACAAGGGCTCGCCCATTCAGTCCTGTAAAATATTGAAATCTGTATTTTTTTTGGTTCTTCAACTGGGTCAAAACACTACAATTTTCTAGAAATTAAAAAATCTAAAACTTTAAAAAACCTGAAAAATAGAAAACCAGAAATTTAATTTTCAAGATTTGCAACCAAACAGGCCCTAAGAGTAACTTACCTAGAACTGCTTAACTTATAAGCTATTTACGATAAAAGCTGTTTAACATTTGGCTCATTTCATTTAGCCCCTGCTTTTATAATATATTTTGTTAAAGGCGCGCTTGGTTTAATATCATTCAGTTGACATTTTATTTTGATATTTCTTCAAATGATGAGATTAAACTGCTCTCATTGTTTAACAAAAGAACATAATTGTTTTATGCAAAAGTAACATAATTGTTTTGTAAAAAAGAACAAAAGAACCCTGATTACTTAGGTGAGTTGGCTTAAAGTGTTATAATTGAAGGATGTCATGAGTTCGATACTTGAGGGGCGCGTCTCGACAGATGGTCGAAGCCAACAGGAAGTTACCTCTCATGGGCTTGGAGTTTTACATCGCAAATACCGAAATAGGGTCACGGTCAATGTGGCAGCTCTTGGCCCATAATAGAACCGAACCATAACTGTGGTTTTCTCCACATTATCGAGAAGATGCCATTTTATTTATTTATTTTTTTAAACGGCCAGCAGGGGTTAGGCAGACCACTACCAGATATCTCTTAAGCCCCCATGTAGCAGAGGGATTCGAACTTGGGCCTTCAGCTTGGCACAAGACCCTACTTACCACATGGGATACCACCTCCTTGGTGAGAAACCATTTTATGTTTCAAGTGGGTCCAAAACCGACCCGTTGACGCCCATGAGACCATAAGGCAAAAACCATCCATTCCAACCAACTGTATCTGACTAAGCTATTTTAGATAGCCCCATGTTTTGGATATACATGGGGTCCACTGTTTTTGACTAACCAAACAAAGGCCTCTGGGCCCACAACACTCAATGCACCTCACATAAAAAAATCAGAGGGTTTTGACCAAGCACTCCCACATATTTTGTTCTACTTTCCCAGGACTTGCCATTTCCCATTACCCAAACAATGACCAACTGAGAGATCTGCTGCCATCATTTTTGTTTTAGACGGCCAATGGAAAGTTTGGCGCGAGCTCGAGAGGTGTTTTGAGATTCTTGAAAAAATGAAGGCCAGCAAGCTCAATGCTGTGATTTTTGGTTCTTTCATCAACTGTCTCTATAAACAGGTGAAGCTCTGCAAAGCGGAGATCGTCTTCAGAGAAATGGTGAGCAGAGATGACTCCACAAATATCAAAGTCTACAATGCACTCATCAAACCTTGCCGAATCTCTGGTTGAAGCTTGAAGTCTGATGGATAGTTGAAGAGGGTTCATATATGACTTTGCCTAAAGAATGAATTCTAATTGTATTTATGAACAGATGTATGTGTTGTGTAACATATGAATAGCAGACAATATTGATTATTTTAGTGATAGTAAATTGAGAGATGATCAACATGATAATATATTGTAACGTTAGGCAGACCTTGATTTAATTTAATTTTTGTTGTAGACTTGCAGCTAAGGTACATTTCATTCTTTTCTCATCTTGCATTCATCATTGACACTGAATGCTGGCTTAATAAAAGCTTAGGTTTCTTAGCTTAGAACGGAAAACATGTATTTTAAAATATATTTAAACTGCTAGTCATAAGAATTGGTCAGATGGATCCACTAGGCAACTCTTGCTACAATTCCCTTTGCACAATTATCATTAGAATGGACTAGCTAAGCTACGTCTATCACTGACAGGCTGAGTCTGCATGACCAAGTTTTTGTGTTGGGTGCGGTTTCTTTGGGTTATTAAGAAAAAAAAAACTCTGTAAATGGGCTTTCAATTTTCTGAACTCAGACTCCTAACTGCTTTATTTCTTGCAAGATACATGTTAGGTGCAAGAAGGGAGGGGAGAGGAAATTCCAAGAAGAAACGTAGGGTTTTTTTCCTTTTTGGAAAAAGTTTGGTTTTGATGGTGTGGAATAGTCCCACATTGATCGTGTTTGAGTTTGTTGTGGGATTTATAATCCACATGTAAACTCTTACCCTTGTTTCTGAGAACAAGAGGGTGGAATGACTACCACACACATGTGCGTGTGCGTCCGCCTGCCGTGTCGTGCTGAGCCGGGCTCTGGCTTGGGCTCGGGCTCTTTAGGGCCATATCCAATCAAGACCAGTGTATCTTTTTGCCCCGATTTTCTGTTTTTCCTATGTGTTGTGTAACATATGATCCAACAATACACTCAGGATAAGGAGGAGCATGGCATGGGCAATAAGCCCATGGGTTTCAAACTTTGTCATCAATTAGTCGGTAGATATAGAACAGAGAAATGAATGAAGCTTCTAGAGGAGACAGGATTCAGTGATCGGGATGAGTATTGGCCATCCAAATCATGATAAGCCATAGGCATCGTTAACTACATTGTTTGTGAATTGCTGAGCATATCAACCTTCAAATATAACTCCGCCTGTGTAGTTATACACTGCCGGTCCCAAGCCCGGATAAAGGAGGAGGGTTGCGGTAGGCCTGTGACAGCCAGCATAAAAACTTTGTCATATCCTATGAAAATGAACCAATATGAGAATTTCGTTGGGGCGTTCCCTACTGAGCGACGCGCTGTACTCTCTAGGCCCGGAGGCAGTGATAAATGTGCAAGGGTTGCTAGGTCGTCGCCCAGAAGCGACGCGTCACACCGGCGCCCGGGTGTGGTGTCAAATAGGCAAGGGTTCCCTCACTTTATTGGACGGGTGGGGGTAAAGAAGTTAGTCCAAGACCATAAAATTAGGTTAGCCACTTGGAACATAGGGTCTTTAACTGGTAAGTTGGTAGAGTTAGTAGATGTTATGTGTAGGAGAAAGATTGATATTTTATGTCTTCAAGAGACCAAATGGGTAGGTGAGACAGCTAAAGTGATAGAACCTTGGGGATATAAGATTTGGTATACAGGAATAAATAGGAATAGGAATGGAGTAGGGATTGTTATGAGTCGTCAGTTTATAGATAATGTAGTTGAGGTCCGTAGGAAGGGTGATAGAATTTTACTTATTAAATTAGTATTAGGTACAGATATTATTAATATTATTAGTGTTTATGCACCTCAAGTAGGTTTAGATGATTCCATTAAGCATCAATTTTGGGAAGATTTAGATGGAGTAGTACAAGAGACATCTTATGGAGAAAAGCTTTTCATCGGCGGTGACCTTAATGGACATGTAGGCATTAGTAGGGATGGATTTGAGAATATCCATGGAGGCTATGGTATAGGAGAAAGAAATGAAAGTGGAGAAAGGATTTTAGATTTTTGTTTGTCCTATGATATGATCTTAGCAAACACTTGGTTTAGGAAGAGGGAGTCTCACCTAGTAACATTTAAAAGTGGGGTTAATACGAGTCAGATAGATTTTTTCCTACTTAGAAAGAGAGATAGGGGTTGTTGCATCGATTGTAAGGTTATACCAGGAGAAAGTGTAGCTACACAACATAGAGTCTTAATTTTAGATCTTAGAATTAGACAATGCCGCAAAAGGGATAGACATAGGATAGATCCTAGAATTAAGTGGTGGGCACTGAAAGGAGCTAAACAAGGAATGTTTGTAGAGCAGGTAGTTAAGGAAGTTGATTGGTGTCTCGAGGAGGATTCAAAATCAATGTGGAATAAGATAGCGGGTGGTATGAGAAAAGTAGCTAAGGAGGTATTGGGTGAGTCTAAAGGCGGTGCGCCACTAGGTAAGGATACATCATGGTGGAACGAGGATGTCAAATTAGCTATTAAGGTTAAAAGAGAGTGTTATAGAAATCTAAGTAAGAGTCGTGATAATGAGAATTTGGAGAAGTATATGATAGCAAAGAAGGAAGCTAAAAAAGTTGTTTGAAACGCGAGAGCTAAGGTATATAAGGAGGTTTATGACAAGTTGGATACCAAAGAAGGCGAGAAGGATATTTATAGGCTTGCAAAGATGAGAGATAGGAAATCGAAGGATTTGGGTATGGTTAGATGTATCAAAGATGAAACGCAAAGGGTTTTAGTCAAAGATGAGGAGATTAAGGAGAGATGGAAAGATTATTTTGATAAGCTATTTAATGATAGTCATGCTCAAGATCTTGGAGACTTCTCCATTCCTTTTCATGAGATAAATCGTGACTTCATGCGCAAGATTCAAAAGAAAGAAATTGCAGAGGCTTTGAAGAAAATGAAATCAAGAAGGGCAGTTGGCCCAGATGGTATACCTATCGAGGCTTGAAAATGCTTGGGAGAGAAAGGTTTAGAATGGTTGACAAATCTTTTTAACTTGATTTGGCGAACAAATAAGATGCCTAATGAGTGGAGGAAGAGTACTTTGGTGCCTTTATATAAGAATAAGGGTGATATACAAGATTGCACAAACTATCGTGGTATAAAACTCATGAGTCATACTATGAAACTTTGGGAGAGGGTGATTGAGTCTAGGTTGAGGAAGGTTGTCATGGTATTGGAGAATCAATTTGGTTTTATGCCTAGAAGATCAACTATGAAAGCTATACATCTTCTTAGACAACTTATTGAAAGATATAGAGAGAGGAACAAAGATTTGCATATGGTTTTTATTGATTTAGAGAAGGCATACGATAGAGTACCTAGGGACGTTCTCTGGTGGACAATGATGAAGAAAGGTGTTTCTCTCAAGTACATTAGTATAATTAAAGATATGTATGAAGGAGTAGTAACCAATGTCCGCACTTGTGGAGGGGTGACAACCAATTTTCCGATAACGGTTGGGTTACATCAAGGATCTGCTTTAAGCCCTTTCCTATTTGCGATAGTGATGGATGAGCTTACGAGATCAATTCAAGAAAATGTACCGTGGTGTATGTTGTTTGCTGATGATATTGTTTTGATTGATGAGTCTAGAGCTGGGGTTAATGCTAAGTTAGAATTATGGAGACAGACATTGGAAGCTAGAGGTTTTAAGTTGAGTAAGAGTAAGACTGAATATATGGAATGTCGGTTTAGTAAGCAACGAAGTAGTGATGGGAGTGTAGTGAAGCTTGGTGAGCAAGATATACCGGTGAATGATTATTTCAAATATTTGGGATCCATCATTCAAAAGTATGGAGAAATTGATGGAGATGTAAATCATAGGATAAAGGTTGGGTAGATGAAATGGAAAAGTGCTACTGGAGTGTTGTGCGATCGTAGAATGCCATTGCGGTTGAAGGGAAAGTTTTATAGGACGACTATTAGACCCGCTTTACTATATGGTACGGAATGTTGGGCTGCCAAGAGACATCATATTCAAAAAATGAGTGTAGCTGAGATGCGGATGCTTAGATGGATGTGTGGAAATACAATAAAAGATAAGATTCGAAATGAAGAGATACGTAAGAAGGTAGGTGTTGCACCCATTGAAAATAAGATGCGAGAGAATCGTTTACGGTGGTTTGGACATATTCGGCGAAGGCCTAATGATGCTCCAGTTAGAAGGTTGGAGAAATGGGAAAATATATTTGTTAAAAGAGGTCGGGGTAGGCCTAGGAAGACTTGGATGGAGATGATAGGAAAGGATATGAATGCTTTGAACCTCACCGAGGACATGGCGTTGGATAGAAATGATTGGAGGAAAAGGATTCATGTGGAAGACCCAAAATGAATTTCTTTTTTGGTTCATATCGCTGACCCCAATTGTTTTGGGATGAAGGCGTAGTTGTTGTTGTTGTTGTTGTATCAGCCTTCAAATATCAGTAAACAAAAACAGTGATTTTCTCCATAAAATCACTAAACTGGACAGCCTTGGAACAATCCAACGCATGGCCTCAAGATCCTTGAGTTGAAATGTGACCTCCAAAACATCAAGATGAAAGATAAGAGCATGATAGATTATTTGAATCATGTCAAGTTTTTCACATACTCCTTGTATGCAGTGGATAAACTAGTATCTGATAGAGACTTGGTAGATAACTTGTTAATGGTGCTTTCTCTGAATTTTTAAATAAAATTGAAAAAAATAAAGCTATATATTTTGATATATGTAGATAATATACTTATGACAGAGAACTTTCATTATGAGATCAAAAATATCATCAAAGCCCTTGGTCAAGAATCTTTTATCAAAGACTTGGTCGCCCTTCACTAATTCTTGGGTATAGAAGTACTCCAAGACTGTATTGACTAAGAGAAAATACATCCCAGATCTCTTATTCAATTCAAGCATGATATATTATAAAAGCTAGTCAACCTTCCAGCTCCTAATGTTTCTCTCTCAAGGTATTTTGGAGAGTTATTGAAAAATCCTACCTACTACATAAGTATTATTGGAGCTTTGTAGGATGCTATATTCACGTGCCCATATGTTGCCTTTGCCGTAAATAATGTATGTCAGTTCATGCATAAGCCCTCACATGAACACTGAACTCATGTCAAATGTATCATAAGACATTTAAAAGCGACTATCAATTATGGTTTACACATTTAAAGGTCAAGAAACCTCGAATTGACAACATTTTCATATATAGATTGGGGAGCTTTTCCAAACAACATATTGTTGCCCGATCAAGTACAAAAGCAGAATATTAAGGCTATTACTAGAGCATCTATTAGTATTCCAGTTTTGTGGTATGATAACATAGGTGCTATATATATCATAAAATTCTCTATTTTTATGCTAAGACAAAACATATCAAAATTGTCTATCATTTTATCAAAGAGAAAACTACACAAGAAGATATTGAAGTGTGTTTTATTCCATTTGAATAATAGATAACTAACGTCATCACTAAAGCCTTACCGAGACCAAAATTTTATTATTTCAATGACAAGTTCAATCTTCCGAGAGAAAAGCTTAAGGGGGCAATGTGAAGACTTATCTAGATTTCGGGCAATGTGAAGACTTATCTAGTATTTCAGTTTTGTGGTATGATAACATAGGTGCTATATATATATATATCATAAAATTCTCTATTTTTATGCTAAAACAAAACATATCAAAATTGACTATCATTTTGTCAAAGAGAAAACTGCACAAGAAGATATTGAAGTGTGTTTTATTCCATTTGAATAATAGATAACTAACGTCATCACTAAAGCCTTACCAAGACCATAAGATCGTGCATTCTTTTTTAAAGTATGGCATTGAGAGCGATTTAGATCTTATAAATAGATCAACTGATTTGCCAAAAACATCCCTCCTCCATCTTTTGGTACAATCATTGTCCATCCTAGTAGGGGGTGTCAACAGGTCGGGTTTACTTGGACTCGACCCATGCCAAACCTTATAGGGTCCAAATATGGTGATAAATAAGAAGACCCGATTAAAACTCGGGTTCGGACCCAAATGTCCGATTAATACATGGACCTGGGTATAGTTTGTGAAATTTTATACCAGACCCGGCCAGGCCCGACTTCTAATTAAGACCTGCAAATTTTCAATTTTAAAATGATAAAAATAATTGTTTTACAGGGTATGGCCGGGTTCTGGTTCATGTAGTTCTTATCGGGTCCGAGTATGGTTTCTCTCAAGTTGGGTCCGATTAGACCCTTGCCCGAAGCCGATACCATACTTGAAAATCAAGACCAAGGTCTGGTTCCACCTGGGTCCTAACCAAACCCAACTAGTTGATACCCCTTACATCCTAGCAATCAAGAGCCACTGCGGTTGATCATATCATGGAGACATTATGATGGACCCCACAATTTCTGCAACATGAATAACGAAGATGGATGAGATGAACGATGGAGATGCCAAAACACAAAAACACATTTTTTGTGATTTAAAATCACCACCCTCCCCTTCATTCACCACGAAAGAACACTTTTGGTGGACCCCACTGCTTGCACAATGAATGAAATTGAGATCAGGTGCAATTTAGTTGCACACTTATCAACGAGTTGGGTTTACCTTGACCCGGCCCAAACCAACCCCTATGAAGACTCGATTAAGGCCTAGGTCTGACCCCGAAGGTTCGATTAATACATGGACCTGGGTATAGTTTGTAAAATTTTAAACAAGACCGGACTAGACCAGAGTTTTATTTAAGATCCACAAATTTTCAATGTAAAAAATGATAAAAAAAAATATGGGTTTACCGAGTTTGGTCATGTAGTTCTTATCAGATATAGGTATGATTTTTCTTATATTGAACCCGAGTCTGAACCCGATACCATACCCAAAAACGGAATTCATGTATGGTTCCACCTGAGTATGAACCAAACTGGACTGGTTGACACCCTTAAGGTACAACATATCAGCTGTGGAGCCCAACTTGCAGGCCGTGGGTGATCAGGTGCAGCAACACAGTAAAAAAAGTGTCCAATCACATTGCACTTTGATCATCTGTGGGTGATGGAAGTCATAAGCAGTAGTGATTTCAAAATACAAAAACTTTATGTTTGGTCAAATCACCATCATGTTTACAGTGATTTGATGAATGGTAGTGATTTCAAAACAAAAAAAATTGTGTTTCATCAAATCACTTTAAATTTTGTATAACTTAAACCTATCAGCTGCGGGTCCAAAATGAAGTGACAGGCACTGGTGATTTCAAAACAGAAAAAATCTGCGTTTCAAATCACTTGATATGTCTTCATGGATTCTCCATTAAAACAGAAAAGGTCTAAGATAAATTACTACAATAACATGTGAAAAGCATTAGAATTAGGTTACAGCTGATCATGCAACTCAGCCTGTGTTTTCACTTAAAGAAAACAATGCTAAGAAATTTTTTGAAAGTTTGTGGTGATTGCTGAGGAGGGATCGGGCCGTTAGACCCGGCTTTAGGGTGAGGGGTGCTGCGGTATGGACCCGATCCATTTGTAATAAGGCCCTATAAATACTCTTTTAGGGTTTTATTGCATAGATACTTTTGTGAGTTTGGGCTTTTTGTGAGGCTTTAGGTTTTCTGTGACACAGAGCTGTCATCTAATTTTGTAATTCTTTTTCTTGACAGTAAAAATCTTTACTCCTCCATCAACCCAAACCATTGGCCCTACCTGAGTTCCAATTAAGACCTATAATTTTTCAATGTAAAAATAATAAAAAATATTGTTTTATCGGGTATAGCCCAGGTATGGTTCATGTAGTGATCTTATCGGGTTCGGGTATGATTTCTCCTATACTGGATTCGATTAAACATGAACCCGATACCATATCCAAAATTTGGTGCCAGGTCTAGTTTCACCTGGGTCCGAACTAAACCCGATGGGTCCATGGTCATCCCATGTTAAGTGACAAACAATAGTAGTCCCTAGGGAGACATTGTTAGGTGTAAGAAGGGAGGGGAGAGAGAATTCAAAAGAAGAAACGTGGGCTGTTTTAGAAAAAGTTTGGTTTTGATGACGTGGAATAGTTTCATATTGATGGTGTTTGAGTTTGTTGTGAGATTTATAACCCACATGTAAACTCTTACGCTTGTTCCTAAGAACAAGGGGTTGGGATGACTACCACACACACGTGCGCGCGCTCGCCTGCCATGCTGAGCCGAGCTGAGCCGGACTCGGGTTTGGGTTCGGGTAATTGGCCCTTTAGGGCCATATCCAATTAAGACCAAAGTATCTTTTTGCTCAAAGTTTTTGTGGATATTTGGATTCTTTAACGGGTTATGAGAAATGATAACGGGTCACAACTCCTCGTAGTCCGTTGTCTCTTCAGATTCCATTAACGGATCTTGACTCTTCGATTTCCATTAACAGGTCACGTCTCCTCGGATTCCGTAACGGGTTTTTACCACGCTTTGTAACCATTCGTAGGTTATAAAAGCGTCGTTAGGGCTGGGGTTACTCAGATCTTAGACACACTGATTTCTGAAGAGAGGCTCTGCGGTTTTCTCTTTTGCTCTCTCTCTCTCTCTCTCCTGAGTTATCCCGAAAGGGGTTTTTCTACAACATCGGTTTATAGAAGTTGTTTTCGAAAGACGATCCATCGGAGTGCACCGTTCTGATCATCGAGACTATTATATCTTGGGGGAAGGATGCCAGACCCTGTTTGCACTGTATGTGGGGACAAATCTTCTCTAAGGGGAGTACTTTCGTATGCCTTAGCCTTTTATACAGTATTAACATGATTTTCTTGTTTTTATTGTGTTCTGTGCATCTGTTTGTGTATATGTTGTTGTCTGAATTTTGGTTTTATGCGAAAATTGTCATGCTTCCTTCTTATTCTTGTTTCGATCGACTGTCAATCATGATTTCAATACTGTTATATTTCCTGCTTTATGTTATGATGTTGATTGTAAAACTGCGTGATCCGAAAATCGATCCAACAGACATAACCCTTGTGGATGCTATAATTGACAAAGGAAAAGTTTGATTTTGAGATTTTCTTTTTTTAACAGTCCTGGTTAGGTAAAAAATGATGAAAATATCAAGCAATTTACAACATTATGCCTAACTTATCATCTATTTACAAAAGGCCGCTTGATTTCCAGGCTATTACATTAAACAACCTGTTTATTTATTTTTGTTAAGGTACTTTAATCTGAATGCATTTTAATGGTAGACTGGGGTATAAAAATGGTGTTTTTTTTTTCCAATTTTTGTAGAACTTACATTATTTCATCTTACAGCCATTTGTTAAACAAATAAATAGTTGAGAGTATTTTAGACACTTTGTTTAACAAAGGTCAATTGTAGGGATGGCAGTGGACCGGGGCGGGGGACAAGATCTCCATCCTTACGTACCCTATTTCAAAATCCTGCCTTCCATCCCTGCATGGATTTTGATTTTAACCTTCATCTTCATTTTATGTCCTCTATCTTCGGTCCAGACAGGGCGAGGCGGGGCAGAGGAAAGCATAAGTCCATCCCCGCCTCCATCCTCGCACAGGGTGAGGCGGGACACATAAAAAATAATTTTAAGCTAATTTTTATATTTATTAAAAAATAGCAAATTCAGATTAGAATCATATCGATTTTTTTGGCGATACAATAAGTATCGGCCGATAAGCACCCATACTGACAACTAGGGGTGGCAATCGGGTCGGGTTGGCGGGTCAGCATACCTCAACATGAACCCGACCCGTTTATTAAACGGGTCGGCTGTGGGAAACACGAACCCGACCCATTTATTAAACGGGTAACTTGACACGACACAGTTAACCCGTTTAATAAACGAGTTGGCAGGTTAGCGGGTCGGGTTCAGGGTTTTACATTGAAAAGTTTACGAGTTGGCGGGCGGGTTGGCGGGTCAGGTTCGGGTAAACGGGTTGGCGGGTTGGCATACCCCTAACACGAACCCGACCCGTTTAATAAACAGGTTAGGCGGGTCAACTCATTTACGACACGAACCCATTTAAGCCAAACCCGAATCCAGCTAAGAAGCGGGTTGGTAGGTCGGGTTGTCTGGTCTTGTCAGAAATTGCTACCCCTACTGACAACACTGGGCAAAACTATCAAGAAAAAAATTAAATTGGCTAGACGTATCATATTTTCTAGTTCTCAATCAATTATGGTATCATGCCAAAAGTTAGTGCCATCTAAGTCATTATTCATAAATTATAAAAAAAAGGCAACTAAAATGTACCAATCAAGATTATATATATATATATATATATATATCAGTTTTTTACAAATTAGTCAATGGTATTACTATTACACTTTCTCACGCTGAAAAGTTTGCACCAGAGTTCTCTCAAAGAGATGTTGATCAGTAGTGATGGCAGTGGAGCGGGAAAATAGGGCCTCGCCCTGTTTGGACCAGGAATGAAGGTTAAAATCAAAACCCGTGCAGAGATGGAGGGCATGATTTTCAGACGGGGCTAGGGTGGAGACCTTGTCCCTAGCTCCAGTCCACTGCCATCCCTACAGATCAGTTGAGATTTTCTGCAGTTTTCGTTTGACTTTTTTTTTTCTTAATTGCTGCACTCTCTTCCGTGAAAGGCTAACATTTGATGTCTCATTGTTTATCTACCCAAACGAGTTTGAGCCGAGCCGGAGCTAGCTTAGATCATTGTGCCCACTTGACCAGATCCAAACCTAGTTATCTGGGCATTGGCATAAAAAATGCAAGTCCAGCTCCATCGAGTAACTTGTGGGTCAGGGTTGGGTTATGGGAGTTGGTTTTAGGATTTCATTTTTTTGACCTGTCATTATTGTGTGTGGGCTAGGCCAGGAGAAAACCTTTTCAATCACTGACTGCACATTGACAAGCCTTGGATTCGTAAAACCCTTGACATCTTAGGGTAAGAGATGCACCCCGCGGGTTCTGAACTGTGGTCTTACCATATTAGGTGACTAAACACGGTCACCCCTAACCAGAAAGGCAGAGCACTCATGGGCCGATTTTGTTCGTTGTAAATATAACAAATTTTTTTTAACCCAAAAGCTTCACAAAAAATAACGTCGATATATGCCACATTTTAATACCAAATTTAAGCAAAAATATGACATTTTAAGATGAAACATTTAATCTAAACAGGGATGGCAGTAGACTTTGGAAAACAGAGCCCCACCTCGCCTCGTCCCGTTTGGACCAGGAATAGATGGCATGAATGAGGGATGGAGGTTAAAATCAAAACTTGAGCAGGGAAGGAGGCAGAGATGGACTTACGCTTTCCCTCACCTTGCTCCATCCATGTCCATAATCCTCGCCTCATCCTGCCCCATCCCGTCCTGGCCTGATCCTTCTTTAGAGATGGTAGTGGACTGATGGAAAACGGCCCCCACCTCGTCTAGCCCCGTTTGGACCAAGGATGAAGGTAGGGTGGCAGTGGACCGGGGGAAAGTGGGGCCCCGCCCCGCCTTGCCCCGTTTGGACTGGGGATGAAGAGTATGAAATGGGGATGGAGGCGGGCACGGAGGTTAAAATCCATCCCCGTCCGGGGGTGGAGGCGGGGATGGACGTGCACTTTTCCCTGCCCCGCCACGATCCCTGCCCCGACCACTTTTCCCCGCAATATCCCCGCCCCGCCTCATCCCCGTTTGAACCGGAGATGGAGGACATGAAACGGGGATGGAGGATAAAATCCATTCCCCGCCGGGGATGGAGGATAAAATCTTGAGGCGGGGCAGGGGTGGAGACCTTGTTCCCCGCCCCGCCCTGCCTCGCCCCACTGCCATCCCTAGATGAAGGACATGAAATGAGGATGAAGACTGGGATGGAGGTTAAAATAAAAACCCGTAGGGCGTTGCTGGAGAAGATGGAGGGTAGGATTTTGAGACGGGGCGGGAATAGAGACCTTGTCCTCTGCCCCGATCCACTGCCATTCCTAAATTTAAATGGTATGACAGTTTTAAAAAAATTATCAGAATAGTAAGAGAGAAGATCAGGTGCAATGTGATTGCACACTTTTGACGTGCTGCTGTACTCATCACCCTCCATCTGCTATTGGCCCTCACAGCTGACAGGCTGTCACAAAAAATGAAGGGTGATCAGGTGCAGCAGCACACTAAAAGAGTGCAATCACATTGCACCCTCAGATTCTAAATATGGAGGGATAAAAAAATTGTTAAAATGAAAGTAGCCTCCAGTATTAGGGTTGGACATCGGGTCAAGTACCAGATGGATAGCCAGGACCAAAATGTGCCCGTTTAAGGCTGCCCTATGCATCTTGATGGCTAATAGGTCACAAGTATAACCCGACCCAATTACTAAACAGGTTTTTGGTTAGAGATAAAATAACATCTTAATGGAGGCTGGCCGGTCCCGACTTGATATATAACAATGGTATCTCAGAAGGCTTGACCTGAACAAAACCTGTCTCATAAGTCGTTGGGCTGAGCCTGGACCCAACAAGGGCCAGGTCAGACTTTCAGCATTCTAGGGCCTGTCAGCCCCTCACAGGCCATGGGTTTGTCCAGAATGGATCGACTCAATGCCCCTCACGGGCTGAATTACGAAATCATCCATAGCCACTAATGACTTATTGTATATAGGGGTATCAACGGGTCAGGTTTACTCAAACTCGACCTGGACCAAACACTATAGGGTCTGGGAATGGTGACAAATAAGAAGACCCGATTAAGAGAGGGGTTCAGACTCGAAGGTCCAATTAATTCATAGATCCGAGTATAGTTTAAATTTTTTTATACTGGACCAGGGCCCGACCCTAGTTTTGATTAAAATCATCAATTTTTCAAAGTAAAAATGATAAAAAATATTATTTTGCCAGGTATGATCTGGGTCTGGTTCATGTAGTTCTTATCAGGTCTAGGTATATTTTTTCCTATAGTAGAACTGTTTAAAATTGGATCCAGACCCATACCATACTTGAAAATCTAGTCCAAGTATGGTTCCACCTAGGTCCAAACCAAACCTAACCCGTTGACACTCCTAATTGAGAGAGAAAGTGTAACACCCCAACAATTTGACTCAAAAAATTTTGGAATAATTTTTTTTTCGCAGAGGAAAATTAGTTAGCTTATCTGATTAAATAGTTAAGTGAGTTAGAGGGTATAACAGATCATGATACTCTTGCAATAATTAATACCATTAATACATGATATGTCCAAAAATTATTATAAGCTCGTAAATAAATATAAAAAGGTCTATCAGAGTTTATGCATGATCACAATTCTGAATCTCATGGCTCTGCTCGCTGTGACATCCACAATTTGCCCCAATAATTTTACTCACTACCTTAAAAATAAGGATTCAGATGTGGTCAGATTACTCCCTGCCTGAGTAAGAAACATTATATACATATGAATGTGCTCAATGTCTTGTGTACATGTATATATGCACACATTCAAATAATAATATTGAAATGATAAAATTCACATAAGTTTTATGAGAAACATCCAATCCAAGCAATTCATAGTTTGGTACATATAGGAAAACATTAGTAGAGCTACACATCCTATAAACGAATCATAACTACGTTATGACAAATGAAATACAAAAAAAGACATTAATAAAGTTACACACCACCTGAATGAAAGCATTGAATGTACTTAAAGAAATTTACAAGTGAACTGACTTTATGGTTTCTCTTGTAAATTATCCTGTGGGTACACACAGACATTCGACAACGTAGCGGATCAAGACCACACAGGGGTATGTTATGCTTGTCCAATTAATACCCCGTATGACTAGCCATACGGATACCTAAAGGGGATAATTCATGATCGAGAGAGTACTCCCTAATAACAACTAGAAATATGATACACCCTGATAACTTCTGCAAAAGACTTGGATCTATCACTTACAACGTAATGATAGTCCTGACCTCCTAACTATGAGGACTGGGGACTAAGTGAGATACCTCACTCTCACAAAAACATAATTTTCTCAAAGAGATTTTATCACATATCCTCTCTAAGGTAGAACATGGGTCTGATAACATACATCATCTTTCAAGTGTACCCAGAACCCTAGAAAACCAGTAACATATACCATCTTCAAGGTATACCCAGAATATCACAGTTAGGTTATATGTGCATATATTAAATTTTATTTATTTTTTTGTATACGTCACTGCACCACATAAGATTTCCAAAATCCTAAACCCACCCTCGAAGTGATCTCAGTGTATGTACATTACCAACCTAGTACATAATATGTACTAACTATATTTCTCAGAGTTATGGCTCAAATCTGAGCCAAGTACTTGTACTTACAATATTTTAAATTTTAATTCTGAGCAAGGGTGTATGTATCGTACCCCACTGATGATGCATTCATGTGGTATGTCTTAATTACAATATTTCATAAGTGCTCCTATAATACTATCAAGATCCTGCGAAACTACAAGCTCAATTTTGAAGTTTTTGCATAATTCATGACCCTGCAATATTCATAAATGTGCAATTATCAAGATAATACATTTAACAATAAGTAGTCTATACATTGGACATGATCATAACATTCATATGCGAATCGCGTATTTCATTTACATGCAAACCAATAAGCATCATAAATATCTTATTCTTTGTCAAGGCTTATTAATAGCATAAAATTATTTTCATGTACATGTAATAAAAATTATATTTTTGCAAAAATATATACACACATACTTATTTCAATAACACAATGATCAGAATAATAAAATATGCATTCTCTAACATTTTAGAGGGTTTTCAAATATAACAACCACTCGGTTGACTACATAATCACCCTTTTTTAAGGATCCAATCCTATAACCAATTCATACATTTAATGAGCATTTTGTAACTAAAACCATGGTGATTTGGACTTGCAACGTCCCAAAGCAAGTTGATGTGTTAAGCAGGGTGCAGGGTGCAGCACCCGTTGTGCAATAAGGAAGAGGCAACCGGTTGGTGGTCTACATACTCCAGTCGGTCTGCATCCAGTTGTCTATATTATTATTATTATTTTAAATCAGACTTGACACAAGTCTAGCATAGGCATCTCACAGTTGGTGGGTTGCTGCCCTGAGTAAAGTTAACACCCAACCCACATAAGGGTTGATAGAATCCGGTTGAGTCAGGCCAGGCCGACCGGATAGGTCTGACCTGAGACTCCATGCTAACAATTATTAAAAGTGAGCTAAGGGTAAAACCGTCCTCAGCTTCCATACTCACCCAAGCATAGCATATAGCATATAGCATATAGCATATAGCATAGGCATAACCATTTGTTTTTTTTAAACTTAAATGAAAGAAATCAAATACGTGATTGCAAGTTGAAATATGTTAATACGATTAACCAACCAGCATACCATATAAACAAAGTTGTGCATTATATATATATATATATATATATATATATATATATATATATATATATATATATATATATATATATATATATATATATATATATATATATATAACTTGAATGGGAGAGCTCAAACACATTAGTGCAGGGAATAAATTCAAACTAAGTAGTGCAAGCAACTAAATGTACCAATTAAGATTATATATATAACTAATAAGTTAAACAGTTTTTCACAAATTACTCGATGGTATTACTATTACACTTTCTCACACTGGAAAGTTTGCACCAGCGTTCTCTCAAAGGGATGTCGATCAGTAGGGTCGGTAGTAGACCGGGAAAACTAGGGATGACAGTGGACCGGGGGAAAGCGGGGCCCCGCCCCGCCTCGCCCCGTTTGGACCGGGGATGAAGGGTATGAAACGGGGATGGAGGCGGGGATGAAGGTTAAAATCCATCCTCGTTCGGGGATGGAGGCGGGGATGGACATGCACTTTTCCCCGCCCCGCCCCGTCTCTGCCATGATCCCCGCTCGACCACTTTTCCCCGCAATATCCCCACCCCGCCTCGCCTCATCCCTGTTTGAACCGGGGATGGAGGACATGAAACGGGGATGAAGGCGGGGGTGGAGGATAAAATCCATTCCCCGCCGGAGATGGAGGCGAGGGTGGAGGATAAAATCTTGAGGCGGGGCGGGGGACCCTAGGGAAAACAGGGCCTCGCTCCGCCTCGCCCCGTTTGGACCGGGAATGAAGGACATGAAATGGGAATGGAGGCAGGGGTGAAGGTTAAAATCAAAACCCTTGCAGGAACGAAAGGCAGGATTTTCAAACAGGGTGAGGTTGAAGACCTTGTCCCTCGCCCCAGTCCACTGCCATCCCTACCGTTCAGTTGATATTTTCTGCAGTTTTCTTTGGCTATTTTTTTTTTCTTAATTGCTGCACTCTCTTTCTTTCTTTATTCAGTTAACAGTTAATGTCAGAGCTGTCGATAGGCTGGGTTTGTCTTCGGGTACTTGACCATATGAGGAACACGAGTTCGAACCTAGCTTAGGCCATCTCTAGCCGAGCTTGAACGACTTTTGTCCAAGCTCAGCTCGAGTAGAATTTGATCTTGGCTCGATTCAGCTCCAGGCAAGCATTTTTTATTAATTTTTTTTTCAACTGCAGTGAAAACAAAAACAGTGCGTTTCAAACTAACAGCCTCCTCCGTGAAAGGCTAACACCTTAGCATTTGATCAGGAATATTTGATGTCTCAATTTTGCAAACATAAATTATATATATGCTATACCGCACATTATATAACTATGAAAACCGAGCTCAATCAGGCTAATGATTAATTGCCTGATTAAGCTTGGCTTGTTTATCTACCCGAACTAGTCCGAGCTGAGTCGGAGCTAGCTCAGCTCATTGTACCCACTTGACCAGATCCAAACCTAGTTATCTGGGCATCAGCATAAAGAATACAAGTCCAGCTCCATCGAGTAACTTGTGGGTCAGGGTTGGGTTATGCGGGTTGGTTTTAGGCTTTTATTTTCTCAACCTGACATTATTGTGTGTGTGTGTGAGTTAGGTACTCTGACTGCACATTGACAGGCCTTGGATTTGTAAAACCCTTGACATCTCCCTTGCCCACCAGAGAGTATACCCAGCTTCAATCTTAGGTTAAGAGATGCACCCCATGGGTTCTGAACCGTGGTCTTACCATATTAGGTGACTAAACACGGTCACCCCTAACCAGAAAGGCAGAGCACTCATGGGTCGATTTTGTTAGTTGTAAATATAGACAGTTTTTTTTTAACGCTAAAGCTTCACAAAAAATAACGCCGATATATGCCACATTTTATACCAAATTTAAGCACAAATATGACATTTTAAGATGGAACATTTAATCTAAAGAGGGATGGCAGTAGGCTTTGGAAAACCGAGCCTCACCTCGCCTCGCCCCATTTGGGCCGGGAATAGAGGACATGAAACAGGGATGGAGGTTAAAATCAAAACTCGTGTAGGCATGGAGGCAGAGATGGACTTACACTTTCCCCCACCCCACTCCGTCCGCATCCATGATCCCGCCTTGCCCCGCCCCATCCCCGATTCATCTTTAGAAATGGTAGTGGACTGAGGGAAAATGGGTCCCCACCTCTTCTTGCCCCGTTTGGACCAGGGATGAAGGACATGAAACGGGGATGAAGACTGGGATTGAGGTTAAAATAAAAACCCATGGGGCGATGCTGGACGGGATGGAGGGTAGAATTTTGTGGTGGGGCCGGAGTGGAGGTCTTGTCCCCTGCCCCGCCCCGGTCCACTGCTATTCCTAAATCTAAATGGTATCACAGTTCTAAAGAAAATGTCAGAATACAAAGAGGGAAGATGAGGTGAAATGTGATTGCACACTTTTGAGGTGCTGCTGTACTGATCACCCTCTATCTGCTGTTGGGCCCCACAACTGAGTCTGTCACAAAAAATTGGAAGCAGATCAGGTCATGCTGAACATGAGGGTTTTTGCTCATGCCGACATCGTGGCCATCCCGCATTCATCCAAAATGCAAACGGACGGCCATGATGTCGGCATGAGCAAAAACGCTCATGTTCAACATGACCTGAACTGCTTCCCAAAAAATGAAGGGTGATCAGGTGCAACAGCACACTAAAAGAGTGCAATCACATTAATTGCACCCTCCCATTCTAAATATGGAGGGATGAAAAAAAATGCTAAAATGAAAGTAGCCTCCAGTATTAGAGGTGGACATCGGGTCAAGTACCAGATGGATAGCCAGGACCCAAATGGGCCCATTTTGGGCTGCCCTCTGCAGCTTGATGGCTAATAGGTCACAAGTATAACCCGACCCAATTACTGAACAGGTTTTTGGTTAGAGATAAAATAACATCTTAATGGAGGCTGGCCGGTCCTGACTTGATATATAACAATGGTATCTCAAAAGGCCCGACCCGACTTGACCGGAACGAAACCTGTCTGATAAGTCCCTGGGCTAAGCCTGAACCCAACAAGGGCCAGGCCAGACTTTCGGCAATTTAGGGCCTGTCAGCCCCTCACGGGCCATGGGTTTGACGAGGCTGGATCGACAAAATGCCCCTAACGGGCCGAATTATGAAATCATCCACAGCCACTAATGACTTATTGTATGTAGGGGTATCAGCAGGCCGGGTTTACTCAAACACGACCTGGACCAAGGGTTAGTGTATGGTGACAAATAAAAAACCCGATTAAGACTCGGGTCCAGACCCAAAGGTCCAATTAATATATAGATCCGAGTATAGTTTATAAAATTTTATACCAGACCCGGGCCCGACCTGAGTTCCCATTAAAACCATCAATTTTTCAAAGTAAAAATGATAAAAAAATATTATTTTACCGGGTATGGTTCGGGTCTGGTTCATGTAGTTCTTATCGGGTCTGGGTATAGTTTTTTTTAGTAGAACCAATTAAAACTGGATCCATACCCAATACCATACCTGAAAATCTAGTCCAAGTATGGTTCCACCTAGGTCCGAACCAAACCTGACCCGTTCACACTCCTAATTGAGAGAGAGAGAGAGAGAGAGAGAGAGAGAGAGAGAGAGAGAGAGAGAGAGAGGACACAGCACTACTTGACTCTAGCAAATAATAGCAGTTGGGTATCAATGGGTTAGGTTTGACACATACCCGATCCATACCAAACCCTATAGGTTCAGTCTTGGTAATAGAAAAGGAGGCCCGACTAGAAACTGGGTTAAACGCAAAAGGCCCGATTAGTACATGGAACTGGGTATGGTTTGTGAAATTTTATATTAGACCTAGGCTGGATCGGGTTCTGATTAAAACCCGTGAATTTTCAATATTAAAAGATAAAAAATATTATTCATGAAGTGAGCTCGACACTTGAGATGCATGACCCTTGCCATAAGACCAAAGCGATGGGATTACGGGTACCCCAAAGAATTTACACTGTGGACAAGGAAACAGGACTACACTTAATATGACACCTCTTGGCTAGGGGTGGCAATCGGGTCGGGTTGGCGGGTCGGCGTGTCAGCATACCTCAACCCGAACCCGACCCGTTTATTAAACGGGTCGGCTGTGGCAAACACGAACCCGACCCGTTTAATAAATGGGTAACCCGACACGACCCGCCAACCCATTTAATAAATGGGTTGGGTCGGGTGAATGGGTTTTCAGGTTCGCGGGTCAGGTTGGCGGGTCGGGTTGGCTGGTTGACGGATCGGGTTGGCAGGTAGGCAGGTTGGCGGGTCGGGTTGGCGGGTCGGGTTGGGCAGACGGGTTGGCGGGTCAGGCAAACGGGTTGGCGGGTCGGGCAGACGGGTTGGCGGGTCGACCCACCCGCCTAACCCGTTTATTAAACGGGTCAGCCGGGTTGGCGGGTTGGCATACCCCCAACCCGAACCCGACCTGTTTAATAAACGGGTTACACGGGTTGACCCGTTTATTAAACGGGTTGGCTTAAGCCCAACCCGAACCCGCCTAAGAGGCGGGTTGGCGGGTCGTGTCAGAAATTGCCACCCCTACTCTTGGCCTGTATCTGAGATGTTTGAACCATTGCGGTAGGGCTGTCAATGGGTCGGGTATGGTATCGGGTTTGTACCCAAGTCTAATCGGACGTACCATAAGAAAAACCTTACTCAGACCCGACAATAACTACATGAACACGACCGGAGCCATACCCGGTAAAATAATATTTTTTATCATTTTTACATTGAAAAATTGCAGATCTTAATTGGAACTCGGGTCATGCCCATGTCTGGTATGAAATTTTACAAACTATACCCGGATCCAAGTATTAATCGGACTTTCGGTTCAGACCTAGGTCTTGATTGGGTCTTCTTTTTTATCACCATACCTGGACCCTATAGGGTTTGGTGCCGGGTCGGGACCAGCTACATCACGGTGGTTTCTCCTTAAATAGGGATAAATGAGCTGAGCTATAGCTGACTCGTTTACAAACGAAAAAAAGAAAGTAGGATTTGAACTCTAAACCTATTAAGCTGAGCGTGGACTGACCCATTTACAAAAATAAATATATTGTTTCAAAGCTAATAGCAATAATATTTAAACTCTAGGCATATTGCTTGCAAGTCAAATACTTCAACCATTTATTATATAAAAAAATGTATTTATTACTAAAACAATAATGTATCTATCTAAAATGTATTTATTACTACTGAATGAGCCGAGCCGAGCCGAACCGAACCGATCGGTTTGTATTCAGCTTGCGGAGCCCATTTTAAGAGTACAAATGAGGTCTTTGCAGGCCAAACATGAGCTCAACCATGAAAAGCTCTTCTCGTTTCCCAGCCCTATACTGGAATTGAAACAAAAAAAATATTTAAATAAGATAATTTAACAATGTAAAAGATTGAAAATTGGTTCAAGCATTAGATGTTTCATTGAGTTTATATAAAAAAAACCATTAATGCAATTACTCCTTCAGGAACCAATAATAATTCATAATTCATTAACTTCATATTAAAAACAACATTAATCACTCATTTGCAATACCATTCATATTAAATACATTAATGGGTAAGTACCAAACCTGCTAAAACCATATTAAATGTATGTTTTACACAATCAGAAGCTAGAAAAAGAGTTTGCTATATATGCCTCTACTTAATCCCCATAAAATCAACCACAACTTGTGGACTTAGCTGATATTTCAGTATATGAAGCGTGAGCATGCAGTGACCCATCTTGGAATTTTTCGATATCTCGAGAAATGTTAAGATGTATGGTCATCAGCAGTGCGCCTCTGCATAAAAACTGACCTCGCAAATAAGCAATGTTAAATGCATCTATATGGTTCTAACTTTATACTTATAAAACATGAGTATATACCACCATATGGTATCATGGTGTAGAGCAGTCATATACTCTCTCTCTCTCTCTCTCTCTCTCTCTCTCTCTCTCTCTATATATATATATATATATATATATATATATATATATATTCTGATGGATTTGTGGGATATTCGGTCATGGAACTGAAACCAAACTGGGTATCATTTTCGCTCCTTAACCATGCCTTTCACCAAGTCTATCTATCTGACTATGTTAAGGTAGATTTCTCTTAAATCAATCCACAAACAGAAATTGAATGAATCCCTTGGTGGATAAGTATGGTAACTCGGCAGCATTGAGGAATGGAGTTTCTCATCCAGTCGAGTTGATCTATAGTTTCGAGGGGGCTAATTAATGCAGATCACATTGGTGGGGGATAAAGGCCAATAGATCTCTTGTGTGTTTCAATGAGTTACATATGCTAGAATAACACCAATACCATGCTCTCAAGGGAACAAATATATATATATATATATATATATATATATATATATATATATATATATATATATATATATATATATATATATATATATATATATATATATATGAGTTAATTTATCATTAAACCTATTAGATTTAACAGATGGATTCACCTTTATGAAAATGACTAAAACACATTAAAAAATGGCATTTTTTAAAAATGTAAGGTAACTTTTTAAAGTAAAAAAAGTAACTTTGATAGCTTTGTGAAGTTACTTTTTTAGAAAAAGTGTTTGACTTTTAAATTCCCTCTAAGTTCAAAAGATTGCATTTTTTAAAATACTATTAGTTCAAAAGTATTTTAGTCATTATATATATATAGTCACTAGAACATGAGAACTAGAAAAATGGATATTTTAACACTTTTTTTTTGCAAATCCAACCATGTGGATGTGCTTGACATGGTGAATTTGCTAGGAATCAACCATTGGATCGTGAAAAATGAGATTTTTGAATGCTTGAATATTTATAAAGGTTATGAGCCATTGATTTTAAAGCCTTAAAAAAATATAGTTTATGCATCAAAATCAGATGATTCAAGAGCAGGTTCTCATAAAACCAAACATGTAGATCACATCTGTATGGTTAGATTCAAGTGAAAAGAACAAAAAATCCATAAAAATTACAGTTCACATATTATTTCTCATATTCTAATGACTATATATACACATCTTATATGGATTCTAGCTCCAAATGTAGTTTAACTCTTGAACTGTAGCTATCATCATCTTTTTTTTTTGGAAAAAAATGGGTCCCTTCTCAGTCTTAACCTAGATAGCTGGTAGGTCTCTAGTCAGATCCCAAATTTATATCCATCCACTAGGTTTCCTTAGTAATTGTCCAAACCTCTTCCCTGAACCTAAAGATGTAGGCGGGTCCCAAACCACATTCCTTCTCAAAGAGTGACCTATTAGAAGAGTACAAATAAAATGGACCAATCTTACCCACTTTTGATCCAGTTTATATTTCTAGAATGTGAACCTAGTGCCTAGCTAGCCCCCCCCCCCCCACCCCACACACATTATATATATATATATATATATATATATATATATATATATATATATATATATATATATATATATATATATATATATATATATATATATATATATATATATATATATATATATATATATATATATAAGTCACTAGAATATGAGAACTGGAAATATGAGAACTAGCGTGTGAATCACAATTTTCATGATTTTTTTTATTATTTTCTCTTGAATCTAACCATACCGATGTAATCTACAAGATTAGTTTTATAAGAACACACTCTTAGAATAATCCGATTTTGATGCATAAATGGGATTTTTTTAAGGCTTTAAACTCAATAACTCATATTCTTCATAAATATTCTTGCATTAAAAATTCATATTTTTTCATCAAAAATCCAGATCCAATGGTTAATTCCAAGCAAATTTATCATGCCAAGCACATCCACATGGTTGGATTTGCCAAAAAAGTGTTGGAAATATCCATATTTTCAGTTCTCATATTTTAGTTTTCATATTCTAGTGATTATATATATATATATATATATATATATATATATATATATATATATATATATATATATATATATATATATATATATATGTGAAAATTTTACAAAGACCAAATGGTGACAAAAAACTTTTTAGGCCACATAGAGACATCTATTAGAGGAAATATATATGAGAAAGGAGAGAGTGATGATCATGCATAATATCTGCATTTTATTCATTTTTATTTATGCATGATCCATGATAAAATCACATTAAAAACTCATTTTTATCATTGTTTTCGAGAATTTACTTTGAAACTCAATTTTCGAGAAAAACCGTATTTGTCGATTCGGACTTGTGTTTTTTGGTATTTTTATTAGATAGAACCTTTTTAATTCATAATTTAGACTAGATTAGAACATAATTAATTGTTTTAATTAGTTTTAGGAAAAAACCCTTTCAAAAAACTCATTTTTCAAGAAAAGACCTTTTTTGAATTATTGAAAATTTATCGTATCTCTTTTAAAAATCTGGTTTTTAACCTAATTAGGCTTATAAATAGGATTAAGAGGGCTAAAAACACGTTTTTCCAGCATCCCTTTTGCTTCCCCTCCTTCTTGCCCCACTCTTCTCTCTCCCTTGCTTCAACTCTCTCTTTTATCGATTTCTTTTTCTATTATTTTCCTCTTCTTCTTCCTCTTCTTTTTTTTCTTTAAGCTTTGAACCCTTTTGTCATCGGCAACTTCTTCTTCTTTGTTGAGGCAACGTGGATGCAACTAGATCAACCATCTTCTCTTCTCAACCCTTCCATCGAAGGCAATCCGTGACAGCTCATTTCTTTCTCCCTCTTTTTCATCGTAGTTTTAGTTTTCGCATCACATAAATCATATCATTGCATGCATCAGATCTTATTCCAGCACCATCATCTCACATGTTGGATAGTTTTTACTCTCGTATATTTGTTGCATTTAATTTAGAGTGTTTGTTTTTCCAACATTGAAAAAAAAAGAAACATGCATATATAAGATCTTGCATATCGTTGATCAGGTCACCTTCCCATTCAAAATATTTTATGACCGGACTGATTCGCTTAGTGCATCAAACCCATCCTGATCAGGTCTCACCGATTGATTGTATAACCTGTTGATCAACGTTTTGCACACCGATCTGCATTAATCGTTGATTGATCCTTCACAACTGCTGATCGACTTAGCGTGTGTTGGTTTGTCAACATTGACGCTGTGATATCCATAAAAAAATTATACCTATACATGCAAGGCACAGTTGTTATTCAGTCAATTTATTCTAATCAGATTAAGCAACCAACGATTGCTTTATAAAGTTGATTCGGATCATTAAGTCACTTAGGTAGCTTAAAGAGTTAGTATTAGTTATAAAGTTTATTTGGTTCAGCCGTTTGTGTTCCTTTGTTTAGTGTTTTATATTAGGTTATGTTAGATAGTTATAGTGGTTAGTAATTTTGGGTAAATTATTTGCCACAACATGCGTATTGATATGTTTTTATTGATTCTTGTTTTTTTTTTTTATTATTTGACCTCAAGGTCGTTTAGCTTGGTGATTGGTCTTTGTTATTGTGATTTTGTTAACGTCTTTTATATAGGTTATCATAAATTAGTTGTAGGTAGTAATGTTAATTTATTCTATATACTAGGTATTCATGTTGTGCATTGACTTTAGAAATTAAGTTTTGATGTTGTGTGTTTTAGTTAAGTAACGTTGGCTGTCGTGTAGCTTAGGTTAGTATAATATATCATTTATTTGCTAGGTTAGACATTATATTAGGTTAGCTATTGTTCTTGTTTCATTTTGTCTATATGGTCCAACTAAGTTAGTATAGGTTATTTGTTAATCGATATTCTTGTAGTTAGTCTCTTCTTATTTGTTAATAGATAGTTTAGTTAATTATTGTTATTTGGTTAGTCTAACTTACTTAAATGGTTCATGATTGTTTAGATTAGATTAGTTTTTGTTTTAAAATTCATATATCATCTTGCATTATGTGTGATTCTGCTGTAGTTAATTTTCCTTATCGCATTTAGTCTAATAACTAGTTTTTAATTGATTCCAGTTAGACGATTAGCATTAGTTTGTTAGTTAATTTTATTACTTTAGTGCTAGTTAATTTTTATTACTTGTTGATGTTGGATTGATTAGTTAGTTAGTTTATCATAGTAGGCTGATTGCTTTCTTGATATTTAGGTTTAATTAGCTTCTTGATTTCTTGAATTAGTTAATAATTAGGTTGTTACACATTAGTTTCTAGTTTGTTAAAAGTAGTTCTTGAATTCTAGTTAGTTAAATCTATTTTGCTATTTTGTCATTTAGTGTTGGTTGTTGTTAGTTATTTCATAGATAGTTCATGTTATTAATTCCTGTTTTTGTGATTTTTCATCATATATCCTATTGATTTTCACGTAGATTTTCTGTTTCTGTTGTGTGTTTTGTTCTTTTGTTTTGCAGGAAAACAGCTAGATGTGCGGTAGAGCCCTTGTCGTGTCCCCTCAAGCCCTCAAAAGTGCCCTCAGGGCAAAACTTTCCTTTATGTTTGATTTATCAAACCAAACATAAAGGAAAAAACAAAAAGAAGCAAATTAATTCAAGAAAGAACTAAAAACCTCAAGCACTGAAGACACTTTTGCTTTTATTTTTAGAATAAGCTTTATTTAATTCAATTCAATTCATTTAGGGTTGTAATAAGGCACTTTATTATTTGTTTAAACCCCCTATAAGGCAACACTCCTTTAGTTAGTTAGTTAATTAATTAATTCTTTTTATTTTGGTAATAAAGAGTAGTTTAGCTTGTGTATTTGAATACAAGTATTTCTCGTTCCCTGAGATGGACCTGGTATCCACCACTCATGCGAGCCGATTTTTATTATTTGGTGTCTCACTTTCACACTTGTTTTTATTAAAAATATTATTTTAAAAATTATTTTCATAAAACTCACACCAAGTGACTATATATAGAAGTGATAAAAAGGTTGAAAATGAGTCGCTCGGATATGACACCAATTGGGATTCAACCAGAGTTCAGGTTATAATTACATCCAGCCTTTGAGAATCATTGGTTCAAGATGATATGAACTCACTGAAATGTGATTGTTAGAAGCCTATCACGAGCCAATAGGGGTTTCCAGGGTACTAGACAAGTTTGGCATGGTCGATTTGTTAAAAAATGATACTTGAATCATGTTTTTTTGATGAAAAAACATGAATTTTTTTAGCTTGAATATTTTAAAAGTTATAAACAAACAATTTTCAATCCTTATAAAAATTTATGCACATATTGGTATAAAATCAATCATGTAGAACACATTTATATGGTGAGATTTAAGAAAAACATAAATAAACACCTCATGTAGGCACTTATATGTGTGTGTTGGAGGGGAGGGAGGGTTATATTTGGTACAATTGCTTGTACCCGCAATCTGGTTTGAATCTCACTTATTCAAGTTGTTTTGATATAATCTAACCACTTAGATGTGTTCAACATGCTCAATTTAATAAGAATCAACTCTTAGATCATGTTTTATTCAATGAAAAACATCTTTTCACGAGTCAAAAAAATTGATGCCTTCATAGCTGTTGATTTTTTGATACACTGATCCGAGCTATCCAAAAGTTCACTAAATAAAACTTAGGTCTATGGTGTTAGATGTGAGAAGAAAAACAAAACAAAGATGTTCCACCCCATTTGCTAGTTTATTTGCATCTACAAATGATTGTAGAAAATATTATCCATATATTTATATATGGGAAAATATGGGACGTGTGCCTGACATTAATCTATGCAATTTTTGGGGTTTTAGTGGCGGTCAACGACCACCGCTAATGATCTGGGCAAAACTGGAATTTAATGGTGGTTGTGAGACTCTTTTTTGGGTTAACGAGTACCCACCGCTGATTGCGCCGACAATAAGAGGCATGCATACATCGTCTACTATTACATGTTACTCTCTCTCTCTCTCTCTCTCTCTCTCTCTCTCTCTCTCTATATATATATATATATATATATATATATATATATATATATATATATATATATATATATATATATATATATATATATGGATTAGCCAAACATTAAACTAGTTGTGTTTGACATTCAAGGGATTCAACCTTATTAAAATAATTGAGATACAATTAAAAGAATGGCATTTTTTAAAATGCATTGTTACTTTTTGAGCATTATAAGTATTTTTGACTGGAAGGAAAATGAAAAGTCATACACCTTTTCTAAAAAGTAACTTTTGTAAATCTATCAAAGTTATATTTTTTACCTTAAAAAATAACCATGCATTTTCAAAGCTGTCATTATTTTAAAGATTTTTAGTCATTTTATTAAGGTTGAATTCATCATACAACTAGTTTAATGTTAGATTAACCATATATATTAAGTATAAATCACCTTATTTAACTTTTTTATTTTGGATTTTCTTGTCAATTGGACCTTATAGATGTGATTTACAAGGTTTGTTTAGTTGAAAATAAATTTTGAATAATGTGTGTGATATATAAGTAGGTTTTTTTAAGGGCTTCAAAAATCAACGGTTTTTGATGCACTAAAATTTCATGACTCAAAAAATCATATTTTTATATCCAAATAACACAATCCACTGTTTGATACTTACCAAACAAATGATGCTAAATACATCTATATGGCGATTGAGCTGATAAGGCCTGAACCTGTGATTGTCAGCTCAATAGTTTTGTTCCTTCGATATCACCAAATATTAACCCTGTATATATGACATGTAAGCATGCTTTTCAAAGACCTCATAAATCAACGTCTTGCAATGTAACAAAACTTCTTGATTCAAAAAATTGTGTTCTTAATACAAAAACACAATAAATTGCACATATTATTTTTATTTTTAGCTCAATAGTTTCATACCTTCATTAGTACAAAATACTTTCCCTGTGTATATGCATAGGGGAAATGTTTGCTCCAAACCCCTTACATAAAACTTTACTTCTTTAATGTTTAAATTTTTATTTTTGCACATTTGATACTCGAGATGTGGTTTATATGTTGGGTTTATTAGAAATCTACCCTTGAATTATGTTTTTTCAACATAATCTCGATAGTATAATACTAAATAGCAAAAATAGTCATTGCAGGGCCTTTTTGCATTGTCTAACACCGTAGATGTCTAATTTAATTACTTGGAAAAGTGATTTCAATGAAATTATTTCAGTCAAATAACTTGATTAATATTCTTATGATAAAGTTTTGGTGCGTATGGACTGTGGAATTTTAAGATTCCTTCAAGAGCCACATTTACTAACAAAGTTTGTAATCTAATACATGTTTTTTTATCGAATGCAGCTCCAAAAGCAATCCATAATTTCAGGTCTGTCTATGGATTTGGAAGGTAGGAGATGAAACCAACTATGATCAAAGTCAGATATTGAGGAAGTAGGATGGTACAAGATCCGACCCATTTAGTCCATTTATTATTTAGCCAAAGTGAATAAGCTCAGATCCCAAGCATAGGCACAAATATCTTGAGATTTTCAAAAACAATAGAATCTTGAGAAAACATGATCTTTTCACAATCTTGCATATTTTGAAAAAATCATGATTTTATCAAGATATTATTGTGTTATTAATGCAATATATATATATATATAATCTTATTTTTTACAATTTAAATATACCAATATTTTTGTAAGAAAAACATTTTTTAAAATTTATCATAAGGTTTTATTCTTTTGCTGGGAAAATCTAGATAATGAGATTTATGGCTGATCCCTCAACTGGTGGACTCCGTAAGGGCTTGGATGTCGGTGACCCCACATGGGATTTAGTTCGCAAGGACAGCCTCATTAAATGACCGCGTGCCTCATAAAAATATGTTTATGAATCATAATTAAAGCAAGAAATATAATTACCTTTTTAATCTTTCACATCTGATGAGTGATGACCCACACCATTAAAGACAACATTCTCTCTAACAAGGGAAAATAAAATTAGAGATAGTGACACCAAGTTTAATTTGTATGGGATCGGGTGCATTAGTGATGGTATGATCACAGAGATCTTTTGAGAGATTCTCTTGGAACATTGAAAAGGATCTATTCCCGTGTGTGTAAAAATCACGAGCTAAAAAACAAAAAAAACTGTCTTTTGTTCAGACAATTTTCTCATTGTTGGTTGGGAAAAAGATTCACGTGTAAGTGGAAAACCGATGCATCTATTCTTTTCAAAAAGATTTCATGGACACAAATGAGTTCATTTACCTTGTAAATATAAAGCAAAACTATACAGCTGCCATTAATTAAAACTTTTAGTTTAAGTGTTAGATGCACACGCACGCGTGCACACACACACACACACAGCAATCCTCCATGTTCCATTGCAAACAGAGATTTTTGGAGGCCTTATAAAATCTCTTCTGGTATTTCTGCTCTTCTGCTATTATTTTTCTGCTCTTCTGATAGTGCTAAATGGGTTTTTCTGTTTTTCTGGTATTTTTTTTTCGTAGTTTCGACCCCATAAATGTGTTGGGCATGGTCTATTTATGAGGAATCCACACATGGATCATGTGTTTTCTATGAAAATGATATTTGGAGCCTTGAAAATTTATAAAGATTTTAGTCCTTTGATTTTTTGAACCTTATAAAAACCTACCCATGTATCGGAATCCAGCACTTAATTAAGAGCTGATCCCTATAAAATAAATTACATAGATCACATCTGTACGTTCAAATAAAAAAAAAACTGAAAACCCCATTTAACAGGCATCATTTAGCACCTACCTTCCTACCTATATATATATATATATATATATATATATATATATGGTAATACATCCATGCTAAATGGTTACAGTGCTAAATGAGAACATCTATTAGATTTTCAGTGTTTTTTCACAATTCCAACTCCATGAATGTGTTTGGCATGATTGATTTACTAGAAAGTGACACGTGGATCATGCATTTTAGATGAAAAATTTGTATTTGTAGACTGGAAAGTTTATGAAAATTATAATCTGTTGATTTTTGAAATCTTATAAAAACCTATCCGTAATCAAATTGTTCCAAGGTGGTACACAAAAAGAGTACATGGGTTTAGCCATATAAATATGTTTAACATATTTTATGTTAGCATGGGAGTAGGTTTAATCATATCCAAATTTTCATAGGATCCAATTTTTAAGATGCTGAAAAGCCCACACGACATATTTTATGAGGATAAGGATGGCTTAAAAGTGGCCCAAAACATACATTATGTTGTCAACTTAATTGTCAGGTCAAAATATTAAATACAACATGCTTAATATAATCCTATGGTTAATTAGTTTTTCATTTTGGAGAGAGAGAGAGAGAGAGAGAGAGAGAGAGAGATCTTATCCCTTTTTTCTTTTCTTGGCCACATGAAATCTTAACTTGCATGTGGAATGTCTTATGAACCTTCAATGTATAACTTTTTGATGTCCTAATCAATGTTGTCAGTATTGGTATGGCCCACAATCGTTTGGCCACCGATTCGACTGTATCTATTTATTAAAAAACAGCCGGTTCAGGTGTGAAGCGTATCGATTTTCTGCCGGATATAGGCCGATACGTCATCGATACTGATAACATTGTTATCAATATCATTGTTGGTAACCCCCACCCTTGGCAGATAAAATCAATCTGCTAACCCTAGTTTCACATCAGCTTGAGAAACTAGTGATCCTATTGGATTAATTGCAAGGAAGCATATGTGACCCACAATCACGTGTCCATGACAAGGATGAGCATCTGATACAGCTCAACATGGATCATCAACGACAATTCCATGTGAGACCAAAAATGCAGCTTTATATGCATCTCTTTAAACACCACTAGCTTAGATCACTTCAAAACTTAAACCAAGTTCATGAAATCCAACTTTGCACTACTTTGGTATCGTGCCCATAATGACTGAGTCCACCGGGTCATTTTGATCTCATGCCCATTGGTTATGGACCGGTTTGCCGCGGGGCGCGATTCGCCCGAATGAAAGGCAAATGTGTGCCAATTTATATTGATATATATTGATACAGATGAGAGATGTGGATACTAATATTAATATCATTAATATTACTGATAGAGGATGAGATGGTTTCCATATATTACAATAATCAGACACTGCAATTTTTAGGAATGAAAGAAAGGTTCTATTAAAAATATAGACAATTAAGAAAAAGAAAATTGCCTCATTCAACCAAACAGGGGCTCTGCTTTTGTGGCAGGAGCAGTTAGTGCACATCACCTTGTGTTGGGACGTTTGCAAGTTCGAATCCCAGTCGTATAGTTGTATAACTCGTAGGGGTCTGCCTAACCCCAGCTTTCTCTGTCGAAAAGAATTGCCTCATTTAGCGATTTCATTAGCATAAAACTCCAGGTTCCCCTGCCAGTTATACAACTATACCATTGGGTTTTGAACCTGAAATGTCCCAACACAAGGTGACGTGCACTAGCTGCTCCTACCAGACAAGCATAGCCCCCCGTTGGTATGTTTGTATGGCATTTTAAAGAAAGTAAATAATATCACAAGAATGAACAAGATTTGAATATACTAAAATGCAGTGTTAAGATAATGCAATATGCATTGAATTTTATAAAACGGTATGGTTGCTAGACAAAGCAGTGATAGTCCCCAAGGACGATCATCACTTGAAACTCCAAAATTAAGTGTGATTGTCCTCTTTCAGTAGCATCTTTACAGCACACAAAGACAAAGGAAAACTATTACATGATTGCCCTCTTTCAAGCTAAAGAGTTTTATCTTGCACGCATGTATCCAATTTTGAGTGGTAGTAATCAGATGCCGGCAAAAGAGTAAGGAGAATATGTCCACCCTTCCTCACACGAGGGACCAAGCTATCCAAACTTTATTGTTGTCCTATTGGCCACTAAGAGTCCACTAGCTGTTCCCATTGATAGTAAATAATACTCTCTCTCTCTCTCTCACTCAGTTGTGTGGGAGGGCTGCTTTGTGTTAGATCTTATCCTCGGCCCTGCTATAATTAGACCCGAAAAGAAGTGGAGGACTATTTGGAGAGTCTGGTTATTTGCAGTGTAGTGGTTCATATAGATGGCCAAAAACGATGCTACTTTTCAGGAACTGTTTGACTCATGGGGTCTTAGCTGATGTGTATGCTATCTTACGCATATATCTCAAAGACCTGCCTCTGCCTACAATCGATCATCATCTAGATGTCTGTGGTCCTTGATGAGTTTTTTGTTTTTGTGTAAATGGTGTTTTCATGTGGTGCTGTTGTATTTGTGCGTGTGGGACTCAATGCTTTGTTGAGTTTCACTTTTAAGCAATCTCTCTCTCTCTCTCTCTCTCTCTCTCTCTCTCTCTCTCTCTCTCTCTCTCTCTCCAGGTTGATAGTCCATTTCAAACAATAGTATGAACTCTCTCTTTCTACACACGTTGATATATAGTCCATTTCAAACAATAGTATGAACTCTCTTTCTACACACAGGTTGATATATAGTCCATTTCAAACAATAGTATGGACTCTCTCTCTCTCTACATTGATAGTTCATTTCAACAATAGTAAGAACTCCCCCCTCTCATTGAAAGTTCACTTCAACAGTAGTACGGTCTCTTTCTCTCAACCCTTCATTGGAACATGGCTTAATTATTCGTTCGCCCATTCTTCACTGTGTGCCGTGACGTTTTGTACAATGAAATAAAATACCAATCAACTTGACAACGTTGATCGTTGGGTTTCTCTCTCTCATGGATATCGAACCTGTCGCGTTTGGGGTAGGGATGGAAGACATGAAATGAGAAATGGACTGAGGACAAAGGTGAAGATCAAAATGTGGGGAAAAAACTTACTCTTGCCCCGACCCATAGTGACAAATATCGCGAGAAATTGCCTGAAAGTTTAAAATGGTAATTTCTTGCGAGATTTATGAAAAAAAACATAATTACCGTGATTTAAATGCAATATTTATATTTTAAACGGCTATTTATCATGATTTATTTTTAAATAATTTAATTTTACTAATATTTTCTTATAAAAAATAAATTTTTTATTTTTTAATTAAATTTTTTTATTATCGAGATTTTGCCAAAAAAATGCGAGATTTATGAATTTTTTTCAATTTCTTGCGAGTTTTTGAAAAATGAGAAATTGCTGATAAAAACGTCTGTCACTATGCCCCCGCCCCATCTCTTATCCCTATTAATGAAATTAAATGTGCTATATATATATATATATATATATATATATATATATATATATATATATATATAACCTTAAGTTCCTACTTCATAACCTTAAAAATAAATCCCCTTTCTCTCCTATTTCTTTCATCTCCTTCCTCTAATGGCTCTAAACAAGAACCATTTAAATTTTGTACGGGAGGAAAGTGAGGACCCATCCGAACTTGCACCATTTAAAGTGGAGATAGAGGACATGAAACAGAGAATGGACCGGTTTTGAAGGTGAAAATCAAAACCCGCCATGGGGATTGAGGGAAATTGAGATGGGGTGGGGGTGGAGAGCTTGTCCCCTGCACCTGCTCCAGTCCACTGCCATCCCTAATTAGTGGTGGTTGTTTTACGTTATAAATTTAATTTAAATATATAATTTAATTTACCATTTAAAGTTTTAATTTAGTTTATTGTTTTTCTCAAAATAAAAGTATTATATATTTATTATACATCGTGCCAACAAGCAACAAATAGGCACAAGGCACTAGGATTGCATTGGAAAAGTTGAGAAGACCTAGGGATCCCCCTTATCTAGCTGCATCTAGGTTTCATCCCATGCTTTATCATTGGTAAAGTATTCCCCTAATAAATTATTAATTGACAAAACCAAACACCAAGTTGTGGCTACTCCCCCATCCAATTATTGTTTTGGAAAGGGTTACCACCATCACCATGAGGATCCTGTGTATATATCTTCTATGTCATCTTGGGTCATCAAGGTCGTTTGCATGAACACATCACTCATGCAACTTGGATGAACCCAATCATGTGTGCCTCAACTTGAATATTGATGATTCCTTGTATAAGATGGTCAGCTATATGGAGAACATAATTTTTATTCCTTAGCTGTTCATCTTGATCCGCTAGTATCAATGATTTGAAATGAAGAATATCTCATTGCTTGTGTTTTTGAGTGACTGCAGTCCTATAAATGTGATCTACATGGTTTATTTAGTTGGATCCGACTTTCGAATCACCGGATTTATTTAGTTGGATCCGACTCTCGAATCACCCGATTCTAACGTGTGTAAAAATCTATAGTAAAACTCTTTTAAGTCAAACAAATTTGGAGCATTTTCTAATCGAAAAAATGCTTCAGATTTTTATGGCTTAAAGAAAAATTTTTGTTGAAAAATATGAATCAATTGTTGATAATTGAGTAAAAACAGCTTGCATTTCTGAGTTTCCACGCATTTCTTAGAGTCGCTGTCCCAAATGGCTTCCCAGATTGAGCGTGAGTTGCATTCTTTGGAGGGAAGCCAATTGAGATGGTCATCTTTGTTAGGGTCGCTTAGTGATATTTATGACAGCATTTGAGACTCGGAAAGAGGAGTTTATGAAGCGACACCAAGGGAAATTACTTGTACAAATCTAATGGGCATGAGACTGATACATAATTGTTTGGGTGTTTGGGGGGAAGCAAAGACAACATTGGACCTTGGTGGCACCAGGGGTTGACCCAAAAAGCTACATCGGTGCCCCTACCAATCTCCCATTGGACCTGAGGAAGGATACCCCACGTTTGATGCCCCTCCAACCATAGGAACCTCTAGCGATGGACCTCTAGGGATGGCAGTGGACTGGGGAAAAATGGGCCCCGCCCACCCTTGCCCCGTTTGGACCGGGGATGGAAGACATGAAACGGGGATGGAGGCGGGGATGAAGGTTAAAATCAAAACCTGTGCAGGATGAAGGCGGGGATGGACGGAATTTCTAGAAGCCATTGAGGCTCAGTTCGTCACTTCTAATAAGGCAAGGGCCAGTACGCTCATGTCTAAATTAGTGTCTATGAAATATGTTGGTGATAATCACATCCGACAGCACATTTTGGAAATGAGGAATATTGCGACTCAACTGAATGACATGAAGTTCGCCATCTCTAACTCCTTTTTAGTCCATCTGATCTTAACCTCGTTACCTACTGAGTATGAACCCTTTAAAATCTCCTACAACACACATAATGATGAGTGGTCTTTTAATGACCTATTGGCCAAGGATTGATTCTGGTGCTACTGTGCACATTGCCAACTCTTTGCAGGAATTTCTGAACAAAAGGGAACTAAGAGAGCATGAAAGAAGGATCTTCTCAGAAAATAAGATGCGTTCGCATGTCAAGAGCGTTGGGACCTGCAGAATTGTGTTGGAGTCAGGATTTATATTGCATTTGGTCGATGCATTTTATGTGTCATCTTATAGTCGGAACCTAATTTTAATTTCAAAACTTGATAAGTTTGATTTTGTATTTAAATTTAAAAAATCTGAACTTATTATTATGAAAAATTCAATGAATATAGGTTCTGCATATATGTGTGATGGTTTGTATCGATTAAGAACCAAATTCCAAATTCAGAAATCTCACTCCATTGAGAACACAATGATTGACAATAAACATGGCCTAAAGGATGATCAATTCTATTTGCTTTGACATCGGAGGTTAGGACATATCTCGAAAGAGAGAGTCTAAAGACTCGTGAAAGAGGAAATCCTTGGATCCCTTGATTTTACGAATATAGAGTCATGTGTTGACTGCATAAAGGCTAAGCAGTCTAACACATATAAGAAAGATGTCAAACGCAGTAATAAAAAGTTAGAAATAGTGCATATGGATGTCTGCGGCCCTTTTTCACCGTGTTATACGGGTGAAAAATATTTTGTCACCTTTATAGACGATTACTCATGGTATATATATCTCTACTTATTATCTGAAAAATCAGAGGTCTTTGAGGTTTTTAAGGACTTCAAGAAAGAAGTAGAGAAACAAACCAGTGAAGTTATTAAGGTTGTCAGGTTTGATAGAGGTGACAAATATTATGGACGTTTCACTGAGATAGGACAAAAGCAAGGTTCATTAGTGCGGTTTCTAAAAGTGGAAGGCATTGTACCTCAGTATACCATGCCTCATAATGCTTATCAGAATGGTGTAGCTGAAAGGAGAAACCGTACGCTTAAAGAAATTGTTTAAGCAATGTTGAATCACTCAAACCTCCCTTTGTCCTTGTGGGGTGAAGCTCTTAGGACAATAGTGCATATTCTGAATAAGGTTCTTACGAAGGTTGTTCAAAAGACTCCTTACGAGTTGTGGATAGGTGGAAAACCTTCTTTATCATATATGCACATATGAGGATGTCCAGAAGAAGCTAAATTGTATAACCCACATATAAAAGCATTTGATCCTAGGACAACTAATGATTTCTTCATTGGTTATCCAGAAAGATTGAAAGGCTTTAGGTTTTATTGTCCATCTCATACACCACAGATAGTGGAAACAGATAAAGCAAGATTTCTTGAAAATGATTCTGTTGGGATAGATGCATCTCAAAATATTAATTTTGAGGAAATGCAGGATTCAGGTTTATCACCTGCTAAGGATAAAGAACTGATTTTCTCTATCATTGTTCCTTCGAGTAATGTAAAAGGAAGTAGAGTCAATGAACATCAATCCCAAATAGATTCGGTTGTTGATGAGGATATACAACAACAACAGAATACAAAGGCTCATTTTGAACCACATGTAGTATATGTATGGAGGTCCACCAGAATTAGGAAATCTGCTATCCATTCGGACTATATGGTGTATTTACAAGAGTCAAATGATTTCATAGACATTGATGATGATCTCTTCACATTTGCAAAAGCCATTGAAAGTGAAAGATCAACACATTGGATTAATGCCATGAAAGAAGAGCTTGACTCTATGACAAAGAACAAAGTGTGGGATCTTGTACCTCGACCTGATGGAGTTAGACATATTGGTTGTAAATGAGTTTATAAAACCAAAACAGACTCTAAACACCACAACAAAGCAGTGGATTAGCGACGACCACATTCCGTCGCTAACCGGCTTAGCGACGAATTAACGATGACGAGGCGACGGAAAGCTTACGTCGCGAATTATTTGACGCTAACTGGCGACGGAATACATCTGTCGCCAGTTCCGTCGCTAGTTGCGACAGAATAACGAATGACGTATTCTGTCGCCAATCCGCCGGTACTAAACGACGACCTCGGTTGGCCACAGATTTACATCCGTCGCTAGATTTATATGCATAGCGACGGAAAAATTCATCGCTAATCCGTCGCAAACACGAAAAAAATAAAAAAAAATATTTGAAAATTAAATATCGAGAACGATACAATTTATATTTCCTGTAAATAAAAAACAAAGTGCACATAAAATTTCATATAAAAGGAATCTACAACAATTAATCGTTCCACCTTAAAATTAACAAGTTTAATTATTTACAATTCAACAATTACAATTTCGAAACAAAAAAAAATAGAACTTCTTCAACACAGTTCTCTAATCATCACCAAGATTTTTTGCGTCTTCTTGTTCATTGCCTTGATTTGTCCCTTCAGCTCTGCTATGCTGATTATCGCTAGCAGCCTACACAAGAAAAAAATAGTTAGTATTGATAAACAAAATATTATGAAATAAATTATACACTATATGTAATTCTATCATGTGCTCATATGTGTTGTAAGGCAGTAAGAAAACTTTATATGTGATTTTATCATGCTCATATGTGCTCTAAGGCAGGCAAAAAACTCTATATGTGATTCTATCATGAATGATATGTGTTTTAAAGCAGTAAAAAAACTTTATATGTGATTATATCATGCTCATATGTGTTCTAAGGCAGCTAGAAAAACTCTATATGTGATTCTACAATGCTCATATGTGCTCTAAGGCAGACAAAAAGCTATATATGTGATTCGATCATGCTCATATGTGTGCTAAGGTAGTCAAAAAACTGAATATGTGATTATAACATGCTCATATGTGTTTTAAGGCAGTCAAAAAAACTTTATATGTGATTCTATCATGCTCATATGTGCTCTAAGGCAATAAAAAAACTCTATATGTTATTATAGCATGCTCATATGTGCTCTAAGGCAATAAAAAAAACTCTATATGTGCTTCTATCATGCTCATATGTGCTCTAAGGCAGGCAAAAAGTTATATATGTGATTCTATCATGCTCATATGTGTGCTAAGGCAGTAAAAAAACTGAATATGTGATTATACATGAAAGGGACCTGCAATCGAAGATCCCCTGTTCAGCAAAAAACTGTTGAACTCATCTCGGAGAACGTCAACGACGGTTTCATGGAAGTAGTCATGCAGTGTGTCCTTAACGATCTGGCGTACATCTTCACTGAAAAGAATAGCCTGCTGCTTGGAGCTTATGTCAGCGGAAGAAGTCTGTGAGCCGTAACTGGAAGAAACAATAACAGGTGAAGTGTTCATATTACTCACAAACCCGAACACGCGACCTTTTTTGGGTTCACCTGCTGCAGTCACCCATGCTGCAGGATCAAATGATGGATGCTGAGTAGCGTCATTGCCATATCGCTCTACCATTTGTTGCTCATATGCCTCCTACAAAATAATGTTTAAAGTATGCATTAATAATTAATGACAATATTATGATAACTTGCATATTGCAATGATTATTAATAGAATAAATACATACCGTTGTCGTTCTCGCCTTTTCTGATACGAAGTCTCCCGTGGTCTTTTGTTTATGTGTTTCAACAAACACATCATTATATGGTACAATGCCTCCTTTTTCTGCTTCCTGTGAAGTTAAATGATAAAATATTTAGTTAACAAGTTTGCAACAATACTTATAAAATTACTATTATATATTAATGAGTTACCATTTTCTTCAGGTGGCTCCCAAATGTCTTAGATACACTTGTGTGTAGATGGGCTTCAAGCATTTTCACTCGATTTTGTGCAGCGTTCGCAAAGCTATTTCAAAATGCATCTCCCGCCCACTTATCGCACATTTCATCCCAATAATCTCTCCTGATAGTAATAGGGCCATGGCCCTTCCACTGTAGTGGATCATCTATTCTGCCAGATGCTTTTTTTGCTGCAGTCTTTATATTGTGCAACATGTCTGTAAATCGATTGATAGTCACCTTCTGCCACACCTTCCTTGCATCATTTTCTTCCACCGTTGTTGCGAAGCGATTCAAAGCCTACAAATATTTTCAGAAAGTTAGTAGACATGACTAAAAAAAATTAAATATGAAACACATTAACTATGAGAAACAACTGTATATCGTGAATGAGGATCACAATCTGTCTAACACCTCCTTTGGATACTCTTTTCATTAAGCAACCGGTCCTGGTAGATGTTGAAGAAGTGAATTCCTAATCCCGCGTACTACTTCTTGTGGCTCAAACCTCGTGCTGCACATGAATTGGTATACAATAAATATCAATATGAAATATTTATAAGATATGCAATAATTGAAAACGAAATACTTACGGTCGATTATCGATATACACTATTCGAATGAATCTTCTTGTGCAAGACTAAGAAGACCCTGCTTCCTGTGTTGGCTCCTGACTTGTGTGATTAACTGGTGTAGGTGGGTCGTGTACAGGCGAAACATCATATGTAAAAAAATACGTTAGAAATTCTCAGAATGCACATTTGAACTAATCAAGCATCCAATTAGTTAAATGATATACCTATCACAGGAGCCCGTGAAGATGGAGACTGGGCCTGGCTACTACTGGATGAGCGACCACTGTAACCTCCACGAACCATATTCTAACAAATAACATATGTCATACAATACATTCAAATAATTCGCATCAAGTATTACAATACATTCAAGTCATTCGCATCAAGTATTACAATAATTCAAATCATTCGCATCAAGTATTGCAATATATTCAAATGATTCGCAACAAGTATTACAATACATTCATATCAAGTACTGCAATGCATTCAAATCATTCACATCAAGCATTGCAATGCATTTAAATCATTTGCATCAAGTATTACAATGCACTAAAATAATTTAAATCGTTCACATTAAGTATTGCAATGCATTAAAATCATTCACATCAAGTATTGCAATGCATTAAAATAATTTAAATCATTTACATTAAGTATTGCAATGCATTCAAATCATTCGTATCAAGTATTACAATACATTCAAATAATTCAAATCATTCACATCAAGTATTGCAAAAAAACTCATTCATTCACATCAAGTATTACAATGTATTCAAATAATTCAAATAATTCACATCAAGTATTGCAATGCATTCAAATCATTCGTATCAAGTATTACAATATATTCAAATAATTCAAATCATTCACATCAACTATTGTAATACATTTGAATCTTTCATATCAAGTATTACAATACATTCAAATCATTCACATCAAGTATTATAATAGAACTCATTCATTCGCATCAAGTATTACAATATATTCAAATAATTCAAATCATTCACATCAAGTATTACAATGCATTCAAATCATTCGTATCAAGTATTACAATACATTCAAATAATTCAAATCATTCACATCAAGTATTGCAATACAACTCATTCATTCGCATCAAGTATTACAAAGTATTACAATAATTCAAATCATTCACATCATTCATTGCAATGCATTCAAATCATTCGTATCAAGTATTACAATACATTCAAATAATTCAAATCATTCACATCAAGTATTGCAATACAACTCATTCATTCACATCAAGTATTACAATACATTCAAATAATTCAAATCATTCACATCAAGTATTGCAATGCATTTAAATAGAGGTTTGTATTACAAGATTTTGCTCACTAGCTTGAGAATTCTTCTTCGTCACTTGTTTGACTTTCTTCTTCTTCTTCTTCTTCATTGTTTACCCATCCACTTGGTATATCATTTGGATCACATTCTTTTATGAATGTTTCATTGGCCAATGGAGATATGACATTCATATCGTGCGCAACATCGTAACCATAAGCGAAGTCATAGATATCATCTTATTGATAGTAATCGTTGTCTTCAGCTAACTTATCTTCCTGTAACTGATCATACTCAGGGTATAGTTTGGACTTCACCTTGCAAACTGCCCACCATTCATTTCTATCTCATTTTTTTATACTCGGATATAAAGTATAATAAACTTGTTGAGCTTGCGAGACTAATATGAATGGTTCATTTGTTCCAAACCTGGATTTATGATTCACCTCCACAATGCCTGAAGCTTTGTCGAGTCTTGTTGCAGTTGAATCAAACCAATGACACTTGAATAAAGATACCCTGTTATTTATGCCTAAGTAAGTCAACTCCCTTATTTTCTCTATAACACCATAGTAATCATGTTCATTTTCACCGTAGCTGCTACACTTGACACACATGCCATTATTCATTGTTGATTTGTTTATACCGTAATCTTTTGTATGAAATCGATAGCCATTTACGATGTACCCGTTGTAGCATTGCACAACTTTGGTCGGACCATTTTCTAAATCACATACTCCTTGATCTTTAACATCACCATGGCAGGCCTACGCATAGAAATAAACAATGATTGTGATCACGACCAATTAAGTAACTTAGTGTTGTTTACAAGTACCAAATTTATGTTAGCTTTTTTACCAACTGTTTCAACCACTCCACAAACTTAGTTTCACATTCTTTTTGTACTTCTGCATCAGTGAGATGTGAAATTTCTCTTTGAAACTCTAGATCAAATTGTCTGCAAACCACAAATACTTATATTACCGAGTCATGTATCTACGTATAGAACATAAAATGATTTATAATTGTGTTGCGTCTACATATACTTACTCGTTGTATGGGTCGATCGTTGAGCAATTAAAAAGAATATAGATGTGTGTTGCATCTTGCTCTCGATCTGTCAAGGGCCTTGATCGACAACTACCAAATGCATGCCCAAGTAGTTGAAATATCGACAGCTTGTCAGCTACAGTTACTTGTTCTCCATCATCGTTACGGGGCGGGCATGTGTAACATGTTGGAATATGAGGTTCGAAGTACATAGATGAGAAATTTGAAATCTCTTCTAAAGTGTACGCCTCACAAATAGAGCCTTCTACTCTTGCTTTATTACAAACCTTTTTTTTGAGGTCGAACATATATCTGGAAAAAATATATATTTCAAATTTTAAATATCTGTCATTAAAGAGACAAATATAAAAAAATATATACCTTTCAAATGGGTACATCCATCGATATTGCATAGGGCCACCAACCCTTAGTTCATATGGCAAATGTATGATCAAATGTTTCATAACATCGAAAAATGCAGGCGAAAATATCTTTTCTAGCAGACAAACTGTGGTGATGACAGAGTCATCGAGATTCTTTACATCTGATACTATGACCTCTGATGCGCACATTTTTCTGAAAAATTCACTTAACTCAGACAATACCCCCCATATAGGTTTGTCTAACATATCATGGAATGCTTGGGGTATCAATCGTTGCATAAAGATATGACAATCATGGCTCTTCAACCCATATAACTGTCTATCGTCAATCTTCATAGCCCGAGCAATGTTAGAGACATATCCACATGAAAATCTCAATTGTCTCAACCATTGACATACATGTTTTATTTGATCAGGTCCAAGCACATACTTTGCCTTTGGTTTCAGTACTTTGCCATTATACTCTTTGAGTTCCAATTCTGGTCATTTACATATTACTTTTAAATCCATACGGGCCTTCGGATTATCCTTCATTTTCCCTTTAACATTCATTACTGTATTGAACACATTATCAAACACATTTTTTTCCACATGCATCACATCCAAATCATGTCGTATCAATAGAGTCGGCCAATACGGTAGTTCCCAAAAAATAGATTTCTTCATCCAATTATGATCCTTTCTAAATCCACGAAAGGGTGTAGGACTGCGGGCATCTGTTAATACATCTGAAAAGTATCACAATCTTTTTAGAATCTCTATGCCAAACAATCTTGAGGATGAACCTTATATTTCAGTTGTGCCTTCTTTAAACGCATTTATTTGTCGTCGGAACGGATGGTCGCTGGGTAGAAATCGACGATGACACTCAAACTAGCAAGGCTTCCTTCAATGCGTCAATCTAAAAGCTTTGGAATCCTCCATGCAGTACGGACATGCCAACCTCCCATGTGTGCTCCAACCAGATAGCATACCATATGCAGGGAAGTCACTGATTGTCCATAGAACAGCGGCCTTCATGTTGAAATTTTATTTTTTGTGGGCATCATACGTGGTAACACCGTCATCCCACAGTACTTTTAGTTCATTAATCAATGGCCTTAAATATACATCAAGATTTTGCCAGGTGAGGTCGGACCAGGGATCAACAGAGACAAAAAAAGATTTGGACGTTTCATACACAAGCTTGGTGGAAGGTTGTATAGAGTTACAAATACTGACCAGCATGAATATGAAGTTGATCTACCCCCAAATGGATTAAATCCATCTGTACATAGACTGAGTCTAACATTTCGCACTTCCATTGCGAAGTTCTGATGAGTACAATCAAAGTGCTTCCAAGCTTCATCGTCAACAGGATGTGTGATTTTGTTTTCATCGTGTCGAATTTTATTTGCATGCCATCTCATGTGTTTAGCTGTCCTTGAAGACATATACAATTGTTGCAATCTAGGTGTGATAGGAAAGTAGCAGAGCGACTTGTATGAAACTTCCTTTGATCTCGTGCTACCATTGCCTCTTGTCTTTGGCTTGAATCGAGGATGCCCACATGACGAGCATGATATGTTGTTTTCGTGCTCCTTGAAATACAACATGCAGTGATTTGGACAAGCATCAATCTTTTTGTAACCCATACCTAGAGCATTGACCATAACTTTCGCACGATAGAAATTTTGTGGCAATTTCTCATCTTTGGGCAACATACTCTTCACAATCATGCACAAACAGTCAAAACATGATTGACTTAAATTATACTCGGACTTCAAATTCATTAGTTAAAAAACTGCAGACAAGATAGTGTGACTCTCGCAACCGTTCCAAAGTGGCTCATCAACATCTCTAAGTAAATCATAAAATCTACTAGCTTCATCGTTTGGTGATTCTTCATCTGCGACAATTCTTACATCACTAGAACTCATAGCAGAACTCAGTTCTATTCCTGCGGCATCAAATATCAAATCGATATATGGATTATCGTGCATCACATTCAGTCGTGCATCAAAATTATTTCTAAATTCTTCTCCATGAAACATCCAATTCTGATAATCACTCACAAAACCCTTCCTGTACAGGTGATGTCTAACGCCATGAGGTTCTAAAAATCGATTATTCTTACAAATCTTGCAGGGACACCTAATCCGACCTGTGGGATCCAATGTACTGACATTTGCCGTTGTAAATTCAATAAAACTTTCAACACCATCTATATATTCATGCGATAACTCATTGTCCACTATCCTACGGTACATCCATTCACGATTTGCAGTCATTTTCTTATGATGTTATGAATAATAACTCAACGAATTAAAATAGAACAATCAGAATGCTACGATGAAGAAAATATCAAATTTATCATGCAATATATGATGTCATACAATAACAAGAATTTTGATGCATGCATTGATAACTTAATATTTTCATGTGTAAACTATTAATGACACGATACAATCATTTGAAGCATGCTTTCATTATACAATTTCACATGGAAGTCATAATCAAATTGAAAGTAACTACATGCAAAAATGAATACAATTACATCAAACATTGCAATACATCGTAATCATTCATATCAAGCAAATGACAAACATGTACCTACAACAAACACACTTCAATATTTCACTAACTACTATCATGCCTAGCATCTCCGAACTCCAACAAAGCAACCCTAAATATCAACAACTAAGTGAGTGTGTGAACAATAAAGTGTTACATCTAATAAATTAAATAACATGAGATACACTTGCATCAATTACTCACCACGGGTATTTACCTGATTTGCATTGTTTTTGTCACTTACTTACCACAGATGGCTGAGCACAAGCAGGTTTCGTTGAAAAATCTGCACAAAAAAAACTGTTTTAAAATGAAGTCACCACAAAAAAAAAACAAGGTTGTTCCGGCAGGAGGTCGACTTTCCTGCTGTTCCGGTAGGGGGTTGACCCCCTTATGGAACATAGGGGGTTAACCTATCTCCGGGCGGCGGCGAACGCTGGGGCCTGCGGACGACGGACGGTGGGACTAGCGAACGGCAGGAGCAGGCGAACGGCGGGAACGGGCGAACGGCGAACGACGGGAGCGGGAGCAACGAAAGTAGAAAAGAAAAAGTTACTGGGATTAGGGTTATTCGAAAATTCGTGACGGCTTAGCGACAAATTAATTCTGTCGCTAAGCTGATGTAAATCAAATTTACGAAACTAGCGACAGAATATATTCTGTCACTAAGTAGCGACGGAAAATATTTTGTCGCCAAGGCCGTCGCCAAATGTTGCATCAGTTACGACAAAACACTATGTCGCAAAATCCGTCGCTAAGTAGCGACAAATTATGCGACAGGATATCTTCCGTCGCTATTTTCGTAATAAGCCGAGGGAAAATGAATCTTTTTCACCAATTAGAGAGCAGAGATGATGAAAAAGAATACGTACCACAAAGGATTTTTAGACATTTCTTGATAGAAGAGTCTTCTAAAATATTGGATGAACAAGCAGATCCACTCAAATCACCAAAAAATGGAAGGCACATTTTTTGAGGCACCCAAAAAAGTGAGAATCCACACGATCTTTCTTTCTCCAACTTGCTCTGATACCATGTGAAGAATCCTTGCAAACAATCAAGTTTTCAAATAACTTGATACTTCAAATACTCTAGACACAAAATAAATGCACAATGTTTATAAGCTTTACACCACAAAAGAAGTGCAATAAATGCACAGTGTTTATAAGCTTTACACTATATAAGAAGTGCAATAAATGTACAGTGTTTATAAGCTTAAGGAGACAACTCATTACTGTGATACTTACATTCAATGGGCTCACATAGCTCTTATTTATAAGCACACTTAAAGAGTCGTTGGGCTATTCCCAACGACTCTTATTAGAGACGTTGGGAATCAACCTAACGTCTATCTTTTTAAACTGTGTACAATAGTCAGTGGCTGACTGTTGAACAATGTACATAGTCAGCTACTGATTGTGTACAAAAATATTACATAAAAGAACAAAAATAAGAAATGAAAAAAATTACAAAAATAAGAAAAAATAAAAAGGAGAAATTACAATCATATTAAAAAAACTTGAATATGCATAAAATATAGAAATGACTAAAATACCCCTATAACTAATACATCGTCTTATGAATTAGAATTTAACAATATAGTCATCAACAAAAATAGCATATTAAGAAATTAGGAATAACATCATTTTTATATGACCGACGCTCGTCTCAATACATCCGAGTGCACCAACTCAAAAGGTTTTTTTTTTTTAAACAAAATTACTATTAGGAAAAGGAGAAGGTTGTATTTTGCAAGAATACAATCATTGCAAGTAAATTCTTTTTCATTACAAAATTTTTTCAAGAATGAAGAGTTATAATTTAGAGGCACTTGGATGACAATACAAAAAGATTTCTAAGGTAAAGACAAAAATATCATATTTTAGATGTCCCCTCTCCTATGGCCTTGCTCAATCAGCTTCTCAGACCAGAGATCCTGCACACAACAATCCGTAGATGAAAAAGAGACTCTACAACCATGATCAGATATTTGAGAAACAACAAAAAAAATTAAGTTAAGTTTTGAAACAAAAGGGGAGAAGTCATCCCAAAGAAAATTACACGTGTCTTTCAAGAACTCGGGTGACACTATAAGGGAGTAGGAAATACCTCATTCAATAGAAAAGGAAAGAGGAGTGAACTGAATTTATCAATACTACTCAAGTAGCCATAAATAGGTGCTTGCTATTCCATGCTTCAAGTTTGCACCTGAATTTAAGTATAGGAAAGCAGATCGGGTATGCTACGTGGCATTCATCCAAAATACAAACAGACGTCCACGATGTTAGCATGAGCAAAAAACTCATGTTCGGCATGACCTGACCTGATCTGCTTCCAGTTAGGGTTTTGCACATACCTTTTGTGAAATTTCCCTTGAAGAGAAGAGTGCCCAAGTAGTTGATCGAGAGTTTTTTTTATATCACTGGCTCCATCTTCTAAAGATGTTGGTTCTTTGAGAGGACAAATTACATGGGATAAGGATGGATTTCTCTAGGTTAATATGGGGGCCTAATGCTTCTTTAAAAAAATGCATTGCATTAAAGAAATTAAGAATGGACTGTCGCTAATCTTTGATGAAAAACAGGTTGTCCCTATCGGTAAGAACAAGTAGCGGGACATAGGTGGATCCCTCAGTTACCCTAAAATTGTTTGTTAGCTTCTTCATTGATGATGACAGTATAGGACAAGGATTGAACGCGTGCCATGATTTAGTGATCCACCCAAGATCAAACTCGAAAATAGGAAGATGTCCTTTAGTAAGTCTCAATCCACTTGGTCATAAGCTTTGGACAAGTTAGTCTTGAATATTACACTTATCTTCTTGTTGGTCAGCATAGAATCCACAGTTTCATGTAACATGAGAATGCTCCCCTATATAATGTGTCCCTTGAGGAAAGCTTGTTGGTTGAAACTGATCAGTCATTCCAATATCTCTTGCATTTTCTTTACCATGATTTTGGTAATGACTTTGTAGATAAATATTACATAGCCCAATAGATCACAATTAATTGAGTTTATTAGCACTTGCTACCTTGGAATTGAGGACTATATGTGAGTACAATTCATTCTTTAGAGGAGTTTTTCCTTGTGAAAGAATTGTTCATGATGGTTCTAGAGTCCCCCACAAAGCAGAGTTGGGCTCGAGTTCAAAGATTGCCTTTTTAATCTCCTCCAAAGAAACCTCGTACACAACATAGGGTTTTCCTAAGTGCATACTTGAGGTTCTCTCATTCCTGGGAAGGGAAGTGGAAATGTAGTAGTCTGGATGAATAACTTTGAGAAAAAGTCTACGCCTTCAACTTTAATATCCTCAGATCATAATCAATAAGCCATTATGATCTGAGACTAGTCTGGGAATGAGCTTGCCATTTCTATTTGGAAATTGCTGGAGCCAAAGATCGTTTGCCAGGCAATGGTCGAAGTGTCCTACTCCGATCACACTAGCTATGATCCAGGAAATATCTCTAGGGCGACAGACTAGCTGGTTCCAAAGCTTCTCTTTTTCAAGGCATATCTTTAGGGTACCCTTTCCTCTT